>NW_020954577.1:18221304-18230153 GCF_900497805.2 Vombatus ursinus | reverse complement strand
GATAGATAGATAGATAGATAGATAGATAGATAGATAGATAGATAGATAGACAGGTAGATAGATAGACAGACAGATGGACAGACAGATGGCTGAGTCCTTGAGCAATGCACAGAATCACAAAGGTCTCAACATAAACTTGAAAACGAGACCAAATGAAATAAGTTGTTTAATAGCAATAACCATAAAGTTAAGCTCAAGTTAAAAAAAAAGTTTGCTTCACCAGTAAACACTAGGAAGAGGGGTGGGAGTGGAGGGTGGATCAGGGGCTTTAATGAATGGAAGCACCATTTGACCCAACCAAAGGAAGACCAGGTTAAAGCTCAGCCTGAGATAACTGACTAGCGGTAAGACCCTGGGCAAGCAACTTGTCTGCCTCAGTTTCCTCATCAGTAAAATGGGGATGATAATAGCCCCTACCTCCCAAGGTTATTGTGAGGATCCCACGAAATAATGTTTGTAAAGCATCGTGCCAACCGTAAGGCACTACTGAAATGCTAATAATCGTCATTTAAATTATCTTTATCCTTGTGGTCATTATTGTTAGGTCTCATTTAGAGAAGCAGAGAGGCCAGGACCAGGGAGGGAGGCGGTCCCGCTGCCATGTGCCCTGGCCACACCTGTCTCAAGGGTCGTATTCAGTTCTGGGCAGCCCAGTCTAGGAAGGGAGTTGATAATTTCCACAGGGGGCCAACCAGGTTGGCTAGAGGTCTGGTGTTTAAATCCTAAGGATCCTTTGATCTCTCCTGCAGGCTATGGATAAGCCTGACTCTGCCCTGCTCAGTCAGGAAGATGTGAGCTCAAATCTTCCCTGGACACTAGCTGTGTGACCCTGGGCAAGTCACTTAACCCGTCTGGCTCAGTCTCCTCACGTGTAAAATGAAGATAACAATAGCATGCACTTCAGTGAGCTCTTGTGAGGAATCAAATGGGATGACTCATCCAAAGTGCTTTGTAAACCTCTCAGGGCTAGATTTATGCTGGCTGTTCTCATATTTGATGATGATGATAATAATTCTCGTCCGGCTCAGTCTAGCAGCGGAGGCTGGGACCCCTGGCTCGATCCCCACCCTATAGCATTGCCTTTCCCCTGTCGTCCCATCCCTCTCCTAGGCTAGTTTGGTCCTTGGACCCTGTGAGAGAGGGAGGAGGATGGAGGAGGGGGCCGCCATTGGCCCCTCTGGCCCAGGCTGAGCTTCTGAGCTCTGGCCTGACCTGGCCCCCGTCACCGCCATCTTCTTCATCTTGGACACGTCTCCAAGCCACCCGTCACTCAGTCTTGGCCTCTCTACCTGGCTTCTCTCTATGACCTTCCTGCTTCCCTCTGGAGCGTAAACATTGCCTTTGCCTTTGAAAGGTGGCATATGAATTATGTAGAGACATGTTCCATGGGTCTGCTGTTCCTTCTGTTATGCGAAAAGCAAGTAAGGAAAGTGGAGGCGAATAAAACTTGTCGCCATCCCCGCCATCTCGGAGGACTTAGAATCCGCTGTCTGGCACCTATGAGGGGCTTGGGGCCTCCTCACGGGGGGCATACTTGGGCTATTTCTCGTGGGGGGGTTTCTCTGCAAAAAGAAATAATTTTAGAAACTTTACCAAGAAAAGTATTTTTGAAAGTACTGTGTTGGAAACAAGAAAGAGGAAGCAGTTGCACAGATGGCCAAACACAGTCATGAGGAAAGCCGGGCTGTGCTTTTCCAGACTGGAAGGACTTGATCCTGAGGTCACCTGGTGGACTGACCGAGGCCAAAGCCAATGGCTGAGCAAACACCCTGGTGTGGTCCTGGGCTGTGTGTGTGCATTGTGAGACAGCTGGAGGAGGAAGTGGGCTGGGGGGAGCTTCGCCTCCTGGAGTCTGAAATACTCTCCTCCTCCTGCCCCTCTCCCTTCCCCCCTCCTCCATCTGCCTCTCCTTCCCTCCCCATGAACATCTGTTTATTACATTTGCCCACCATGCACCTCACAGTGCCCACGAGGCCCCAGGGACACAGAGATGGTGGTCAGCAAGGCTCCTTCTTGCCAGGGGCCTGGGGTCTAATTAAGGAAGGACCATGAGCTGTCATGGGCATTTTCTTTAGTAGATGTCTGCTCTCAGAGCTGTGGAACCGCCCTCCACTGGTATAATAATTAATAATAATGTAAGGAGAATCACAACAGCTCAGATTTTTAAAGCACTTTAATTTTGGAAAGCCCTTTACATGCATTGTCTCATTTGATCCTCACAACAGCCCTGGGGGCCAGGTGCGGTGCTATCATTATCCCTGTTTTACAGATCAGGACACCGAGGCAGGTGACGCGACTTGGCCAGGGTCATCCAGCTAGTCAGTGACCGAGTGGGTGCAGATCACCTTTCCTGGCACCAATCCCCCTCCACCCCTGGGTCTGCCTGTCCTCACCTCCTACCCATTGGTCACTCTGGGTCACACCCACTGTGACTCCACCACCCACCAGGTGCCCTGGACTTTGCAGTGGTTTATGAATGTGGGCGTGTCGTTGTGATATGAGACGACACATACTGTAAAGGTGGTGAGAATGGCCACATTCAGACTTAGCTGAGTAATAACCAGCATCCTAGGCACTGATATTTTGAGGGCACTTGCAAGCTGGCAGAACTTCCTGCGGACCCCTCCTCCATGAAGGCCTCCTGCTCTCCTCCCCCAGTCCACATCCGTCTCTCCCAGAATTCCTCCTCCTCAATGAAAGGACGGCTGGGAAGCCCTTTGGAAACCTTCAGAAGTCTGCCGTGGTCTGCTATTCTCACATTATCCCCTGGAGGAGGAATTTTGGGGCAGAGAAGATCTAGGTGTCTGTAAATATTTCTGAGACTTCCATGGAAGATGGTCTCGGCTTGCTTCGCTTGGCCACAGAGGGCTGACCTAGGAATGATGGGCAGAAGTAAGTTGGCAGAGAGGCAGGCTTCAGCTCTGTGTCAGCAAAACCTAAGGGTGAGAGCTGTCCAAAGTGGGGTGGGGTGCCTGTGGAGGTAGGGAGTGAGTTTCCCCTCAGTGGAGGCCTCCAAGCAAAGGCTGTTGGGTCTCTTGTGAAAGGGTTTCTGAGGTTAGACGGGAGGCCCTCTGAGGCACATGGGACTGGGGAACACGTGGCTCATTGAGCTCGCCCTCTCTGCGGATGCCCCCAGCCAGTGGAGCCCACATCTGACTCCTAATCACTTGCCTTTCTGCAAACATCAGCCTTGCTCCAAGCATGGGGCTGGGGGCTGGGATGAATGTTGCCCACCCCCCCCGGGTTCCAGGCATTTCATGGGTTATCCCCAAAGAAGTTCAGCCATGGGAGCTGCCCCTTATTATCACCATGACTCACGGGGGCTTTCACATCTGGGCGATGGCATTGTGTCATGGAAGGAGCCCTGGACCTGGAGGTTCTGCTCCCAGCTGAGGCATTTCCTAGCCCCATGACCCGAGTGCTTCAGGTCTTCACCTGTAAAATGGGCATGATAATAGTTGTCCTGCCAGCTTCACAGGTCTGGTGAGAGCAAAGGGCTCCTCTGATAGGCCCCAGGCGCCCCAGGGGTGTGAATTCTTGTGAATCTGTCACTGGTGAGAAGGAGGGGTTGGGAGGAGGCTGCGTCTCTCCTGGCTGTGGGTGGTCTTTGCTGAAATTAGAACAAGACAGCCGGCTGGCTTTCCCCGGCCCGTCCTGGCTTTCTGCTGACCACAGATGCGGGACTTTGGCCTCCAATGTCAGGTAGCCTGAACCTTCTCTAAGTCTAGTTCCTGTCTTTAGACAAAAGGACTATTCTTAGTTTAATCACCAGGCAGAGAACATCAGTAATGTCCACATGGAAGCAATTTGATCTTAATTAAAGAAGCCAGGCCTTGTCTCTGAGTCTCGCTCATAGCCATTAACTGTGATGAGATGTTTAGAGTCTGCTGGGGAACCTGATGAAGGGTCCGTGGTCTCTAAGGGTTCAGAGGAGGCCACTTCAGTGCCCCCCACCCCAATGCCACCCCCACCCAGTGGCCTCATGTGGTTGTTTTCTGGGATGCCCCCAACCGAGCCCCAGCCTGGGATTGGTCTCTAAACACTTCCGTTTGTCCTCATACAGCCTGGTGAGAGTGAGCCTAAACTAGCCAGACCCACCCACGGACCCTAAGGCTTATGCGTGGTGCGTTGTCCCTTCCTGACTGGAACACTTCACAGTTGTTGCCCTAGCCTGGCACCATCATTTCACCAGGGCCAATTGAGGGGTGCCAGGTCAGTGGGTTCTCGGAGCCTGCCCAGGAGCGCCAGGCCCAGCACAAGGCAGTCGATGTGCAGCGTGTGTTTGTGGAATGACCAGCCTAGGTGAATTCCCACCAGTGAGCCAGGCAGGGCTGTTCCCAGGCTCCCTCCAGGAAGGAGGCTTTGGAGTTACAGGCCTTGAGTTCAAATGGTGCCTCTGTCACTTACCACCTCTGTGACCTCCCCTCTCTGGACCTGTTTCCCTAGCTGTAAAAGGAGAGGAGGTTGGATTAGATGGTCTGCAGCTCTAAATGTATGCTCGCATCAGAGTAGTTCCTTCCAAGTTGGTTCTGGCTGTACCAAGAGTACCTTTAGATGACACCCGCCAGCTTGGTTTCAGTTTGGGTATTGCGTATAGGAAGGGCAGTGCTCAGCCAGAGAGCTTGGAGGGGGGCACTCCAAGCTGATCAGTGGAACCCTTTGAAGGGACTGCGATAAGAGAAGACTTGGGATACACAATAGCTCTCTTTGAGGGGGGCAGGAACATGCTGGTTTGGCCATGGTGGGCAGAATTCAAGTTGCTGTCTCGTCCCTGGGGTCCTCAGGCAGAGGCTAGATGGTCAAGAGAGGGAGCTCTTTATCTGTTCCTTCCAAGTGATCTTGTGATCAAAGGAAAACTCACAGTCTGAGTGGGGCTCAACCACCAGGGGCGAGCTCTGGTCTCTGGTGCCCTATTAAGATTTTGCTTTTCTGACCTTATTTCCCAGAGACTATTGTAGCCCTCAAGGTGGGGCCTCTCCTTGTTTCACTAGTGAATCATTGAAAAATTGCAGCCACGATGAGGACGAGCTTTCATTTCTGTGTCCCTCATGGGAAAGATGCTAACTACGCCTCTTCACCCTTCTCGTGGGTGTAACCCTCCAAAAACGACCAAGTGGCTTAGCCTCAGTTTCTCATTTGGACCTCCCAATAATCCTGGGATAGACAGGGGAGGTGGCCTTGTTTCCCTGACGAAACCCCTGGGACCCAGAGAGGTTCGAGGCCGCTCAGCTCCTGAGAGCTGGGACCCAGCCCTGTGTTCTTCCTCTAAGCCCTGACTCCAGTGCCCACACCCTCCCCTGTTCTGCTTAGCTGCCCAACAGAGTTGACTCAAGCTCTGATCAGACCCCAGACTGGGAACTCCCTTTTTTTTAGTTGATGCCGGTGTTGGAGAGGAGAGGAGAGCTTGGAAGACAACAGGTTGAAACCAGGCCTCTTGATGCCGCCATTTCTTTTGTTTTTGCTTTTTTATTTAATATTTTATTCCCCCCCCAATCCCATGTAAAAACAATTAACATTCGCTTTTTAGTTTTTGAGTTCCAAATTCTCTCCCTCCCTCCTCTCCCCACCTCGTTGGGAAGGCAGGGAGTTTGATTGAGGAGAGTTAATCCAGAGGTTGGAGGCATGATGGGAAGGGCACTGGGTCAGATCCTGGTTCTTCCACTTGCTTCCTGTGTGGCCTGGAATAAGTCACTTCCCATCTCGCCCCCTCAGTCCCTCCATCTGTAAAATGGTAGGGTGCAACAGGAAGGTCTCTTCCACCTCTGATAGTTTGGGCTGCTCAAGAAGCCAGAATGGAGGCTGTCATTTTAAAGGATGCTGTCCATTGGGCATCTGACTTCCTTACTAAACACTGGGGCCTCAGGTCCTTCTCCCCTTTTTCCAGAACCTCTAAAGAATGCCCTTCCCACACTGAATAGGTCAGCCTGGGCCTGGCGGCCTTTCTTCTGTGGTCAGAAACCTTGATGGTCCCACAGTCCCTGTAACTTCTTCTTTACTAACCACATCCCCATGGTGGTCAGACAGGGCCAGAAGAGTTACTGGATCACTTCCGCCACCTTTTGAGAGGAAGTCACAAGTATATCGGCAGCCCTGGGTTTGTTTTTTTTTTTTCTTTATTTTTCACCAGGAGATATCATTCTCCTCCTCCTTCCACAAAGCTCTGGGCATCTGTGATGTCAGATGAAGCTGAGGATGTGGGCATTTCAATAGACCCGTTTTGATTACGAGGGAAAGAGGAGAGTCAATGATATTCAAAGCAGGGCTTATGTCCTATGGGGATACCCTCCTACCACATACGTGCATGTAGGTACCAGGTGTGAAGGAATGCCCTTGAGGAAGCTAGAGGATGGGAGAGGAATCTGAAAGTGGACAGGGCCCTTGGACTGCCCAGTGTGTCCCTCTCCATGTGAACCTCCTCTTTCAACATCCTTCGCAGGCATCTATCCATTTTTGTACTTTACCTCCAACTGATGGGTCATGTGGAATCTCCTGGGACATGGGGGCGCTGCAGCCCTGAAAATAAGCACCGTGCAGAGGCATATGGGGAGGGGGGAGATGGTGGGGGCAGCAGGCGGCAGCGGCATGACTGATGAGGAACTGGGATGAGCCATGGCACGCAGGAAATGTGTGATCAGAGAAGAGGGTGAGCTGGTCCTGGGCCAGGCGAGTGGTCCTCCAGCGCCCCTGCAGGTCCCAGGACATCGGGCAGACGGGCTAGATGTGGGATGGCCAGGCATCCATTGGCTGACTTCATCCTTGGAGGAGGCAACCAGAGACACATAGAAGTGCTTGCATACATGAAGCTGTGTCCATGTGGATCCTCCCACTGCCTCCCCCGAGTCAGACAGAGGCTTTTGAGGGAAGGGCTGTTTTTTTTTTTATCTTTGTGTCATCATCCCCTGACCCAATGGCTTCTCAAGATAGGCTCTAAACGCTTTGTTGAATTGAATTGGTGGGCTATCCTTCATGCCCCATTGGTCACTCTGGGCTCAGCCAGCCTGGACAGGAGAGGCCTCTGTCTCCCGTTTCTTAGGATCCTAGGTCGAGAGCCAGAAGGAGCTCCCCTAGGGGCTAGAGGCCCACCCCTCTCATTTGCAGATGAGGAAAGTGACTTGTCCAAAGTCACACAAGGTCGGACCTGAACCCAAGTCCTCTTGACTCAAAAGCCAGGCTGTGTCCACTGGACCACGCTGACCATTGAAAGAGGTGGGCTGTCTCCTAAAGAGAGATGAGCTCATCATGGAGGCTGAGCCCAAGCCCCCATGGCAGCTGGAGCATGTCAGATAAACTCTCAATTGGCTGGCTGCAGCCCGTTTCATTTGCCATTTTTGAGGGGAACGTGACCCGTTCAAACAGAGGAACTCCTGGGTGTTTATCCAAAGGGAGAGGAATGTTATGGGAGCACTTGCCCTGCGGGGACGACAGCTTGAGGAGGCTGAGAGAACCAAGGCCGGGCATGGAGAGCATTGATGGACAGCTAGCAGAAGGGTTTGCCTCTACTGCTTCATGCCACAGAGATAATATTAGCTAACGTTTCGATGGCACTTACTATGAGCTGGGCACTCTGCTAATGTCTCACAATTGTTTTCCCACGTGATCCTTGAAACAGCCTAAGGAGGTGCTATTATTATCCCATTTTACAGTTGAGGAAACTGAGGCAAAAAGAGGTTAAGGGACTTGTCCAGGGTCACACTGCTAGTAAGTGTCTGAAGCCGACTCCAGGCCTGACGTTATCCACAAGCCCAGGGGTGAGGGACAGTCACACCCCAGTCATGCTCTGTATGCAGCCTAGCCCACTGTCCCCTCACTCTGCTGCTTCTGGCTGCTTCAGAGAACTAGACTGAAAGCTTCTTGAGGGTGCACTCACGTTTGTCTGCCCCCTCCCTCCCTCTGGAGCACTGTGCCTGTGAGCCCTATCTCTGACCCCGGAGTGGCCCTATGTCCCTGCTCCCGAGGCTGTCCAAAGCCCAGAATGTTCACTCTCAGCCCTTGGGGCTTGGGGTGGGTACCAGGTCCTGGAGATAAAAGTCTTCCCAAAGGGACCCAGCCCTGAAATCATTCTCTGGAGATTCCTAGCTGTAGAAACTTTGCAACGTGTTTAGTGCATGTGTTGAAGTGAGCTGGCCAAGTAGGCGGCTAGCTGGCGCAGTGGGTAGAGCTTTGGGCTTGAGGTCATGAGGATATCCAGCTGAGTGACCCTGGACTAGTCACTTAACTGCTCTCTGACTCGGTTCTTCATCTGTAAAATGGGGGAACAGTACTACCTCCCTGCCAGCATTGTTGTGAGGAGTGAATCCGGTATCATTCCAGCCCCATGAAGTTGGTAGGCGTGATCATACAGCCCAGAAAAGGGAATCGGAGTCTTTGCTGGGTAGCATCTGCCATGTCATTACAATATGTCACACTTTTTTTTTTTTATTAATGAAAGAGGACCTTAGGGCCGAACCCAATATTCATTCAGGTTTTCCTTGTTCAGAGAGACAGACTAGATCCCAATAAAAAGCTTTTATTAAACACCTACTATGCGCCAGGCACAGTGTGAGGCAGGGTGGCTACACAGACAGTAGAGTCCCTGGCCAAGAGGAGCTTAGGCCCTGGAGGGCTTGGGTGGGCAGGGCCACAACATGGCTCCAGTTGCATTGATCCAAATTAATTAAGAGAAACTGGAAATTCCAAGGGGGGGAATCTGGGAGGGCATCATGTAGGAAGAAGCATTTGGGCAGGGACTTGAAGGCAGGAGATGCCAAGGGGCAGCAGTAAGGAGATATTTCTCCAGCCTCCTTTCTTCGCCAAATGTCTTCCCCATCCATCCATCCATCCATCCATCCATCCATCCATCCATCCATCCA
>NW_020954577.1:18177921-18221294 GCF_900497805.2 Vombatus ursinus | reverse complement strand
CCATCCATCCATCCATCCATCCATCCATCCATCCATCCATCCATCCATCCATCCATCCATCCATTTGTTCATTCATGCTTTTAGTAAATGTTGTTTAAAGCTCTTGCGATGTGTGCTAACACTGGAGACGCAGAGGTAAACCCTCATGTGGCTTCCATTCTACCTCCAACTCCCAGCTAGCCCAACCTGACTGGACCTTGGAGCATGCCCAAGCTTTATTGGGTACCAAAGGAATGAGATTCAGGCCAGTTCTGAGGTGTTCTCCCAGGCACCCCAGCCCCACCTGGAGATAAGAGGTGTTTGAGCTGATACCACCCACCTAACTACTGGCCATTTGGATCTGGAGGTCAGTGGGTGTGTCCTGCTGGCACGCCCCAGTTCCACCAGAGACTCGTGACCTTCCTGATAAGGTCTTTTATCAGCCTTAGGAGAATACCCTCACGAAGTGGCCTTTGACACACATTCCCAGGGGAACCAGCTGGAAGCTGCTGCTGCTGAGGGTGGGGCGCCCTGCTGTACCCAGGGCGGTGACTGAGGGAGAGGTGAGAGACTTCACATCCCCAGAGAAGCTAGGTAAAGCCTGGCTATCTAGTGATATATCGTGGTCACATCGGACCACATCCAGGTCATCGGCCCGGGATCATTTCTGGAGTCAAATTCTGCGCCTGGAGGGAATTCCAGCCTATCTGTCTAATCCTTACGAAAACAAGATTCCCTACTGGTACTTAACCTCCCCCCACCCCCCAGTGAACCTATCCCAAATTAGGAAACCTCTAATTCTCAGAAAGTGTAGACCTCTGCCAGGCCCATGCCTGCCTCTTTCAAAGTGCTTCTGTCTTCACTGGCTCAGCCCTGGGCCCTGGAATATGCCATCTTGGTTCCCAAGCTGAGCCTCTGGCTATGTTGAGTAGCTCTGCCCTGCACCCTGGTCCACCTGGCCTAAATGACTCAGTGTGGTCTGTCTTCTCTGACAGAGCAGTGTGGGCTCTTTGGGTCTTTGGGGCATCCCTGGGCCACAACCGTGATGACCAGGGAGTTTAGAGAGCAGACCATGCCACCCACAGGACCCCGGCCCAAGGGGGTTGAGCCTGTTCACAATTCCTCCCAGCCTAGCCAACACGTTCTTCTTCCATTAAGGTGAACACTGCTCTCCTTACCTACACACCTCCATTCACCAACATCCCTGAACATTAATTACTTCGTGGGTTTATTGTCCAGAAAGTGATTTTATTTGGCTTTCACCAAACCCTAACAGGCACGAGAAAGGGTTACCATGGTCCAGAAAGGGGCACTGGGGACAGACAGACTGTGGAGGGCTTTCTGTGGGGAGGAGTTCTACAGTCCAGGTGACAGAGTGGTCACACACATGAAGCAATCATAACAGACATTGTAAACTGTGTGCCAGGTGCTGGGCTAAGCCCCATTAATGCAAAGACAGGCAAAAAGAAAGATTCTAATGGGAAAGGCATCAGGGGGTGAGAGAAGGAGGTTCCCATGCAGGGATCTGGTGGCTGTCTGGAGAATGAAGAATGGGTATTTGGACCCATGCCCCAAATAGCGGTTCTGGGAAGAACCCACAGGAGTGCTACCAGGGAAGGGCGCTGGCAGTGTTGGAGAGCCTGGTTCTACCCCTCGGTAGCTGTGTGACTCACTTTGGCAAAGTCTTTTCCCCACCTACAAAATGGCGGTGATAATCCCTGTGTGTCAGGGCTGTGTAAGGCTCAGGAAGACCACATGAGGTTCTAGAAATGGCCCTGGGGGGTCAGGACAGAGCCTTGATAGGCAGTCCCTGACTAGGCTGGCCCAAGGCAGCAAGCAACAGGAAAACATCCAGGTGAGGAAGAGGAAGGGAGGAATGTGGATTGACGTGGCTTCAGGGCCTCCGCTTCCTCCTGGGTGAAAGGAGGGGCTGTCCTTGGGGGTCCCCTCCAGCAGCCCAGGCAGGGTGGGAGCCTGAGACTCAGACTGGGTGGGGCTCCCTGAACAGCCTCCATCTTTCCTGAGAACTGTTTATCATCTCACGCTTTTGTGGGCCTTCCCTATGATCAAATATTTGTGATAGCTCAGCCCTTGCCCTAGTCACATGCCCTGCCTCAGCACCCGGTGTCTCTTCCATTTGCCCTTCCTCACCCTGGACTGGGAGTTCCAATGGGCTGCAGACCCGGGGGTGGTGGGGGACTGATAGAACTATTGTAAGCAATCCGTGAATCTAAGACCAAGCGAGCACTAAATGCTGTGTCTTATACATAGCTGGAGCCAGAATGCTCCTTGTACTGTCCATGTGCTCTCGTGGTCCCCACGGTGCGTAAGAAAACCTAGGAGCTGGCCCCTAGTGCCAGTGGGGGAAGGCATACGTGTGGCCCAGGAGTGAGTGTGATGGCTTTGGAGTAGGGGGGTCTGCATCCAGCTGAGATGCAGCAGCACGCCTGCGTGACCTTGGACAAAGTCTGAGCCGGCTACAGTTCTGTGACCCTGGGACCGGGCCTCGGCAGTCTAGCCAGTGTCCGTGGCTCAGCCCTGGAAAGAAAAGGAAGAGGCTTTGCCAGGCTTGTGCCCGTCCTGCCAGCTTCGTCCTCCACAGCAGGAGAGGTCGGGTCTTTTAGAGGTGGGCCTTCCCCAGGCGGCAGGACTGACTTCTTCCTCTGACATCCGGTCTCCTTTTCTCTGGTGCATCTGCATGCTCCCTCAGACGTAGGCCACGGTCCTTGGGCTGAGATGTGACGGGGCGGAGGGCAGAGAAGGCCTTGGCCCTCCCTCCTCCTGGACGCTGCCTCTCCTGCAGTGGCTTGTCTTGTAAAGGGGGCTGGAGATGGCTCCCCTCCCCCAGCTTGGTTGTGACCATCACGCACGAGGCTTAGGAGGTCTGACCCACCATGGCCTCTTCATGGGCTCAGTGCCATGATCCACTCAGTTTGTAATCACTGGCAAAAGCAAGCATTGAGAATCAGCTGTTAGGTGAGTGGCCTTGTGCTACCTGCAGAGACGGACACCCAAACCACATGGGCCCTGCCCTCTGGGAGCTTACACTCTCCTGGGGAAGGGGCCATTTTTAGCCTTTGGCTCTAGCTCTTCACACACACACAATTCCACAGGGATAAAGGGAAAATGAACCGTACTGTCCCTTGATGTTAGGCTGGAGCTGACAGACGCCATCAGGAGCTGCGGCTACGTGAAGGAGGCGAGCCGGGCTGGGAAGACGGCACGGGAGCAGATTGGAAAGAATGTTCAGGGGCCTCTCCTTGGGCTCCTGGGGCTCTAGGGGGGACTTGTCAAGAAAACCAACCCAGGGTCTGGCTGCAGCCAGACCCCCCTCTGTCTGTCCTCGGCAGAATCCCCCTTATGCCTGGGCGTGCCTCCCCTCCAGGGGCAGCTGTCTCTTCTGGGGCTGTGTGGCTGGCCCATTGGCTACCCTAAAGGCTCTTTGCCTCTCCTGCAGGATTGGTTAAAGGCCTCTGCCAATGTCAGAGGGGGCAGCTTTATGACAATGCTTCTGCCCCAACTGTTCATGGTAATTACTCTTTTATTATGTCCCTGACATTATATCATTGAGAATTTGGAGCCAGAAGGGACCTTGGCCCCCTCCCTTCCCTTCCCAGATGAGGAGAGGTGGGGTGACATGCTCAGGAAGGACCCAAGCTTGGGGTGAACAAAGCTCCAAGGTCCGTCTACTATCCTGCTGCCCCTCACGTCCATGGGCAAAGACAAGTGTTCCAATGCACAAGTGAACGAAAGTGGAGAAAAGAAGACAAATCCATCGTACGTCAGACGGTCACCTTCTGCTCCTTACGGCTTCCTGGGTTTATAAGTCAATTAACTTTACATACAAGTACTGTTATGTACTGTTATGTTATGTAAACTGTCACATTTATGGTAGACGCACGATGAGTTACTGAGCAGTCAGCATCTGTGTTGGTGGAGGGGCTTTGTGAGAGGGGAGTTCCCTACCCCAGATCCAGACCAAACATCTATGAGAATAGCCATCTGTGCATGTATGTAAATGTGTGCATGTATACGTGTGTGTGTGTGTGTGTGTATCTCCATCCGTATATGTGTATATACATACTCATGACACACACAGTACGTCACTTTGACCAGTGAGTAACAGCGTTTCGTCCTGGGCTCCTCTCCCCTTCCAGACTTCTTTCCTGTGACCTCGTCTGGGCTTTGCTGCTCTTGTCAGTCTCAGACATCTGATCCGTGTGAGTCTGGCATGTGTCGGGGGGCCTGGGGCCCAGAATTCAGATCAGGGCGGTCCCATCCTATAGGCCTCAAGGGCAGGGTTTCTATTCCTTTAGACTCTCTCTCCTCCCAATCTTGTGCTCTAGAAACGATGATTCCCCAGTGAATGTGGCCCTGCGACTGCCCGTTACTGGGTTAAAAACAAGTTGGGTCCCTGAGCAAGGCACGGCTGTATCCCCAGGCCCAGCCTCACTTCCTTGTGTTCCCCTGCTTGAAGGTTTTAGGAGAGAAGACGGAGCTGAGGATGGAAACTGAGGACGACGACATCGTAGCTGACTTCACCAACAGGAGAGTGGCCAGGCTGTACATGGTGAGTGCGGGGACTGGGTGTCCTTCATCTCTGGGCCTTTCAGGGCCTTCCAGCGCCGGAGCGTGACCTAAGCCAAGGGTGGCGGGATGTTGTATGGATGTGCCTGCAGGAAACGGCTCCGCCTTGGAAGTGGCCCAGGGACCCCGGCTTTGGGCCCCGGCCGCCTCCTGGCACCACCATCATCATCATCATCATCATCCTTGTCACCAGTAGCATTTCTATAGCACCTTATGTTTGCAAAGTGCTTTACTGTGGAGGACCAAGAGAACGGGGATGGATGAAGGAGGAGTGAGAATCTGTCCTTCCCGATCTCGGACAAGGAAGCCAGAGTGGCTCCTCCCTCCCCCATCCCAGGCCTGAGGAGAACAGTTCCATTTGATGAACCCCCCCCCCCCCCATGCAGTAGAGTAAGAAATGGGGTGGGAGCATCTAATACTAGTGCCAGGGCTCCCTCTTCTGGAAACACACAGTAGTGCAACATCTGATTATCTCCCACCAAAGCCGACAGAAGTCTAAATTGGGTGCCTAGGCTTGGGATGGCCAAGGTCTGTTTCCAGGGGATCTCATGCTAACCCTCCTTTTGCTTTCAGTGTTGTGATGCTTGTCAAAATAAATAAAAAACAGGCATTTTTCAGCCATAAAGATGTGACCAAGAGATAGTTTTAGGATTGAGCTGTTCTGCATTAACTGTGTGCTGGACACTTGGCTAAGCCCTGAACACGAAGGCTTCGTCATTGTCGAGGGGCTGGCCTGCTGGCAGGACTCTGAGCCCCCCGTGCCGTGGCTGGTCTTAGGACAGCAGCCCCAGACCTATCCACTCTGCCCACAGCTCGTTGACCCCTCAGGAGAAAAAGCCTCAAAGATAGAAAATTTAAAGAGTAATGCATCAGGACCTTTAAAAAAGACATGTAACCCTGACCATTGTAAGAGAACACTTGTTTTCCCATTTTCCTGACTGTGCCCGAGGAGGAAACTCTAGACTTCTGCCTGTAATAAATACTTGCAGCCTGCTGAGGAGAAGCACCCCCAAAGGGTGTGTGTGCTGGGGTTCTGGCTCCTTGCTCTCGTGCTGCTGCCCTCCCGTCCCCTATGTGGTTCCCCAGGTCCTAGGCAAGGAGACAAGACCACTCCGACATGCATGCATGGACTGCCTCACTTTGCAGCTTTGTTCTCATAGGATCTGATTTTATTTCTGTAAAAGCCCATAGGAAGGGGTACCAAGGGCAGGAAGGCATAGAAAGTGATGGGTGCTTGGTACCTCCTCACAGAGACGAGGGAGATGAGGAGAGGCGGGGGGGGGGGGGGGGAGAGATAAACAGAGACAGAGAGGGAGGGAGAAAGACAGGAAGGGAGGGGGAAGGGGGAGACAGAGACAGAGAGACAGAGAAAGACCAACCTGTCTCCCATCTTTGTCTGGGGGAAACATGCTAGAAAGAAAGTAGAGCTGGTGTGGTGTAGTGGAGGGAGGACTGGTTCAAATCCCGACCCTGTCACTGTGAGAGTGTGGGAAAATCAGTTTCCCTCAATGAGCCTCACTAGTACATCTATAAAATGGGCATAAAGCTACAAACACACCCTGCCCCTCAGGGTTCCAGTGAGGGAAGTTCTTCCCCAGATCAAGGTTCCCTGTTTCCAGGAGCTGTTTTCTCTAAATCTATAATTAGTTAATAATCATAAAATAGAAAACATGCCTTCTCTTCTGGGGGAAAAGGCAGCCTACTGTAGTGCATAGAGCCCTGGACCTGGAGTCAGGAAGACCTGGGTTTCAATCCTACCTCGGACATCTTGGCTGCGTGACCCTGGGCATGTCCCTTACCTCTCTGGGTCTCCCTCATCTCTAGAATGCGTGGTTGGCTCTGAGGAGCCCCCTGAACACCATTCCTGATCTTCAGGCTTTAGGCACATGCCTGCTTCTGCGTGTGTGAGTTAAGTAACAGCTCCGTAGACTGGAGCAGGGACTCACCCAGGGGCCTTTTCTTGGCTTAGGTTTCTGATGCCACCGGGGCCATGAGCGTGTCGTTAGTCGCAGAAGAAAACCCGTTCTCCAAGAAAATGCTGCTGTCAGAGGAATGTTTTATCCTGGACAACAAGGCTGGGAAGCAGATTTTTGTGTGGAAAGGTGAGTGTCCTCAGTGCTGACGCTGCGGGTTGGCCTTGGAGATCTCCGGAGGGCAGACAAGTGTTCCCTTTGATGAAAGGTTCTCAGTGTCCCCCAGGGCCCACCCCCCGCCCAAATGCACATCTGGCCGTCGGTCACCGTCCTGCGCGGAAACTTTCAGTGGGAGAACTCGCTTCTGTGTGACTGTCGGCATCCTTCACAATCTGACTCCTGTCTGCCTTCCCCAGCCTGTTGTGAATTCCTCCCCTTCAGACTCCATGAGCCTCCCACAAGGCAAGCTGCCCTCATTGTGCTACGTGACATTGCCTATCCCTCCTCTGGGCCTTTGCCTGGGCTCTGCCCCATGCCAGGAGAGCCCTCCCTCCTCACCTCTTCCTTTTAAACCCTCTAGCTTTTTTCAAAGCAAGCCCATTGGTCATCTCCTACGGGAAGCCCCTCCTGATCCCCTTAGCTGTCAGTCCTCTCACTTCCTCACGTTGCTACAGCTGTGCTCGTCCATTTGGGTGGGGAAGTGATGCAGTCTGAACTTGGAGTTCAGAAGCCCTGAGTTTGAATCCTGCTGCAGGCATCAGCTGTGTGGCTCCAGGCAAGCCACCTCCCTTCTGGCGCCATTAGTGTCCTCATAGGAGCTACCTATCTCACAAGATCATGGTGAGGATCAGCTGTGGCGATTGTAAAGTCTGTTTAAGAGCCAGATGTTACATCACGTCCCCTCCTCTGCAGGGACCCTGAGCTCTAATGTGGGAAGGAACTACAGAGACCACGGTGTTCAAACTTCTCACCTTGTAGATTAGGAAACTCAAGCTTGGGAAGAGCATATGATGTGTCCAGGGTCATATAGTAGTAAGCAAATGTAAGAGCTTTGAAGGCAGGGATGTCTTCCTTCTTTCCTTCCTTCCTTCCTTCCTTCCTTCCTTCCTTCCTTCCTTCCTTCTTTCCTCCTTCCTTTCTTCCTTCTTTCCTTCCTTCCTTCTCTCCCCTCCTTCTCTCTCTCTTTCTTTCTTTTTCTTTCTTTCTCTCTTTCTTTCTTTCTTCTCCTCTTCTCCTCTCCTCTCCCCTCCCTCTTTCCCTCTTTCTTTCTCTTTCTTTTTCTTTCTTTCCTTCTTTCTTTCTTTCTTTCTTTCTTTCATTCTTTCTTTCTCCTCCTCTCCCCTCCTCTCCTTCCATCCCTCTCTCCCTCCTCTTCTTCCATTCATCCCCACTGTTTAACACTGTGCTTCAAATGTAAAAACTGTCTAACACATGCTTATTGGATGGGATCAGCTTCAACCACTGAGACTTTAAATCCCTGATTTCTCAGAGGAAGCAAAGGGGAAGGTGAAATACAAAAGGAATCTTTAAAAAGCCAAGACTTCAGTAACATTCATTTGCCTTCATCTCTGGCCCTTAAATTAGTAAATGATGCACACAGAGCACTTTGGTGGAGCACCGACTGGAATCTTTTCATTTTCTGATCATTTGGCCTCCTGAGTCTTGGCCCATTGTTTGTGTCCTTTATACTTTAGGCAAAGATGCTAATCCTGAGGAGAGGAAGGCAGCCATGAAGACAGCGGAGGAGTTCCTGCAGCAAATGAATTATCCCTCCAGTACCCAAGTAGGTGCAAAAAGAACAGAAGCAAACACCAGCCAGAGGGGGGTGCTCTAGCTCTCCCTGCAAAGCTCCAGACTGAGGGGACTGGGGGTCCTTCTGGACTGGAACAATGGTAGATAGTGACCCTGTCCCTTCTCATTGGATCCGGGGCTCTCTACTCCAACCCAACCCAACCCAATAAGTATTTGTGAAGGGCTTGCTAATCTCCAGGAGCTGCAGTCCTTGGTCTGGGGACATAAAGCCAAAGTCCTGCCCTCATGGAGCTTATGTTCTATTGATAGAACATGATCATTGAAGGAGGGAGAAGGGGGCTTGGGAAAAGCTTCCCTTTTAGAGACAGGATCGTATGTCCTGGAAGGGAGAAGCTGACACCAGGGTGACCTGGAAAGACCAAAAGCCCATGTCATGGCGGCTGGGATGCCTCCTTCCCTGAACTGAATGTCATGCAGAGATGGATCTGTCCCTTTGATTAGCCAAGAGCCCTTGGATGAGGCCATTTCCTTCTTCTCTGAGGACATGTGCGTGTGGAGTGTAAGAATGTGTGTGTGTGTCACTGTGTTGTGTACAAGAATGTGTGAATGTGTGTGTGTGTGAGAGCACACGTGTGCATGTGTGTGAGAGCACACGTGTGTGAGTGTGTGTGTATGTGTGTATGTGTGTGTGTGTGTGTGTGTGTGTGTGTGAGCCCTCTCCCACCCCCACAGCCGGGAGAGGGCTTGTCAAGTGCAGACAGCCAGGTTCTGCTCATCATATCATTCTGCACATGTGTATTCACCCTGATCCCACCGCCATCTTCTGTTGACCCCGACTGTCCAACTCCCTGTCACCTCCTCTGGGGGACAGTGGCCCAGGGCCTTTTCTCCAGCACTGATTTGTGGCCACATTTAGTCAATTCTAGGCTATTTTTAATAGCCTCCTCACTGGCTTCACAGATGCTGGTCTCTCCCTTATTGGATCAATCTTTGCACAGAACTGCATAAATAATGTCCTTAAGGCACAGGTCTGACCCAAGCTCCGTGGTTCCCTATCCCCTCCAAACTCCTTAGTTTGGCATTCAAGGCCCTTCATGATCTGGCATATTGCCCTCACTCCCCTCTCTCTGTTCCTGCCGTCCCTGGCCTCCAGGCCGTACCCCAATCCCCATCAGCTCACTCCCTCCTCTGTCCATTCCCATAGTTGTTTGCCTGTTGTCTCTTCCACCTTAGACTGGAAGCTCCTGGAGGGCAGGGGCTGATTTTGCTCCTTCTATTCTTATCACTTAGCACATTGTCTGCACAGAGTTAGACGCTATGTGAATGTTAGCTATTATTACTTCATTATCTGCCCTTTTAACTCTTCCTCTTCCTCCACAATTCACTTCAGGTGTGCCCCGTTCTGGACGCCTTCCCCAGGCCCCCAGACTCTCGGATTCTTCCCCCAGACTCTCAGCTCTCTACATTGCCCCCCTCCCCCCTCTCTAAGTGTGTGCCACAGACACTGGAAATACAGTCTGCTATATTCTGTGTGTGTGTGTGTGTGTGTGTGTGTGTGTGTGTATTTATATATATATATGTTCCTCTGACAGATTATAAGCTCCCTGAGGGCAAAGACTTTTTTGCCTTTTATCCTGAAATCTTAGTACAGTATCTTATGTTCAGTACGTGCTTAATGTTTGTGGAGCTGAATTCTGTTTTGATGGAGTTGGCATGAAATTATACATCTTTCACCCAAGCACCGTCCTAGCTCGGTCTGAAGGTCCTTCTCACTGGGTTGGCTCTTGGGGCATGGATTTCTCCCTTGTGACATTTCCCCATGGCGAGGAGAGCTCGTGATCTGCATCAGTGGAGGGAGGGAGCCCACGGAGTCACGTCTGAACACGCCACTGCCCTGCTCGCTTTCCGTGGCTCTTCTGCCCTCTGGAGTCAAATGCTGACTCCTCACCCAGTGACGCCAGGGTCAGCATTAGGGTGTAGCCTGAGGAGCTGAGGTTGGACTGCGCTGCCCTCCTAATAACTGGCCTTCAGTTCTTCATAAACGATAGTGAGAGATCATAGGCTCTTATCCCAGTTTACTGAGCTTGATTCAGCCCAGTCTCACCATTAAGCACCTACAGCTTTGCTGCTGTTGTTACCCAGAAACCCCTTTCTGGCTCTTCATGGTGGGAATAGGGCTTTTTCTTCCTTCTTTGTGGTTTGCTTATTCTTACGTTTCAGATTCAAGTTCTCCCAGAGGGAGGTGAAACACCAATCTTCAAGCAATTCTTTAATGATTGGAGAGGGAATGATGAAAGTGAAGGCTTTGGAAAGGTGTATGTCACTGAGAGAGTGGCCAAGGTCCAGCAGATTCCATTTGATGCCCAAAAGTTACACGAGTCTCCCCAGATGGCGGCCCAGCACAACATGGTGGACGATGGCTCTGGTTCTGTGGAGGTAAAGATTTAGTAGGGGATGGAGGCGAGAGTGCTGACCTCGGACTGGGGGATGGGGCCTCAAGGCCTTGACTTGGCCACTGACCAAGGGAGGGTCAGGAAGCTGATTCTTCAGGCTGTATGCTGGTGGGATGGACTTCCAATCCCAGCCAAGTGCTCATAGTACAGGACTGGTTTGGGAGCATTTGGAAAGGAGGCTGTGGTCACAAAGAGCCCCCTTGGCAGCTTCATCCAGACTGGGTCCCATCACACTGACCTGGTTTTCAGTTTTGATGGAGCCACTGGATTGGTTGATGGGGCCCGTAAGCTTTCTCTTGTCCATCCCAGGCCAATTCTAGAAAAGGTGATAGAGCAGATGGTACGTCGGTGTATGGACGGGTCCTTGGGGATCTGGAAAGAAAGTGTGGGCTCCCTGAAAAGCACTCAGGTCAGGCTGGGCACAGGCCTCCTTCTGTTCAATCCAGAGCATGCTGCAGACAGGTATACAGATAGACTTCAGGAAGACACCTGGCTGGGGCTGTGGTGATGCTCTCATGGGCAAGATAGAGAAGGGTGAGGCCCACATTTGTGGCCAGAACCTAAATAAAGACACGGACTAAGGAGAGAGAGGTCAACCTGGACCAGGGGTTTTGTTTTCTTTCCCAATGGAATTCTCCCTCATGATGCCAGCGCATCCCATGACTGGTCTCTTGGCTCTGTTTGGAGGAGGAGAGACTCGTTTTGGGGTTGGTCACCGGGGAAACTCCCGGGAAGCTCCTCAGGCCCAATAGGATTCATTAAAGGGGGCTCACACACACATTGCCAGATTTTCAAAGTCAGTATTTTTCCTCCTCTCCCACCCCCCAACCCTCAACCCCAGATCTGGCGAGTGGAAAGTAATGGCAGAGTCCCAGTGGACCCCAAAACTTATGGAGAGTTCTATGGGGGTGACTGCTACATTATACTGTACACCTACCCCAGAGGACAGATCATCTACACCTGGTAAGTTTCTGTCATTCCCCTGATCCCAAGACTGAGGGGCGCCATCTTCCACGTGGGGGTTTCATCATGCTGTCTGAGCCAGAAGCATCCACCTGCAGGATACCAGTGTGATCTGTGAGGCAGCTGGTGGTGCGGCGGATAGAGTGCTGGGTCTGGAGTCAGAAAGATTGAGTTTGAATCCTGACTCAGACACTTAGTGGCCCTGCACAAGTCACATCATCTCTGCCTCCGTTTCCACATTTGTAAAATTGGAATAATCAAAGCACCTACCTCTCAGGGTTGTTGTAAGGATCCAATGAGGTAGTATTTATCAGGTGCTGTATAACTAGCGGCTATTATTATTCCAACAGTGAAAAGAATGTCTGTAATCTCGTTGTTTAACTCCGTCAACGTTCAGAGTCTAGAAGCCTGGGGTTTGTTGTTATTTCAGAGATACAAGGATCGGTGTGTGGCGCTCTTGGTGAACTTTAAGGTGCTATATAGATAGGAGCCGTCATTATAATCGCTGTGGTCAGTTTTCTGGAGGATTCCCATCAGCGACTCTTACACAGGCTGAGGCTCCTTGTATGTGTGATACCCTGGGCAGTCCATTCGGGCCTGGCTTGTCCTGCATAGCTGCTGACCCCCTTTTAAACTGGACAGGCAGTGATGCTGGCAGTGACTCAGCTGGGTCCACCCTGATGCGCCAGAGTAAAGAAGGCTCGGACCCAGCACTCCTCTGCAGGTGGGACAGGTGAGCCCACCCTGCCTTGGTTTTAGAGAAGCCGGTGGGGAGAGGAAGGAAGGGCATGAGCATTTATTAAGTGCCTACTGTACACTAATCACTTCATAAACACTATCTCATTTATCTTCACATCAATCCCATGAGGTAGGTGCTGTTATTTTCCCCATTTTACAGTTGGGGAAACCAGAGGTTATGTGACTTATCCAATGTCACACAGCTAGTCAGTGTCTGAGTTTGAATTTGAATTCAGGTCTTCCTAACACCAGGCCCAGCAGCCTCAGAGAGCACTTGTGCTCACTGATGGCCCCGGGCTACAAAGGACAAAGGCCGGAAACCTGCAGGTTTGGGGTGCCTTTGGATCTGGTCCCGCCTGAGTCCCCACCATCATGCACAGACACATCTTGTTCTTCCTGCTTCTTGCTTCTCATGGCGGCATTTGGCGAGTGGGCGCCAAAGACGTTCTACACGGGCCCCCGAGGAGCCTTCCCGGTGCCCTGCTTCCATCCCACAGTGGGCGGCTTTAGCTGTTTCAGTTACCTGGCTCAGACTCCGTGACCCAGGACACTGCGTGGCCAGCTCCGAGGTGGAGATGGGGGTCCTGAAAGAGACCGGAGCATCCCCTGCCGCAGTGATCAGGGAACTCATGCTAAGCTGGGCATCGGGCAAGCCTTCGAGAGGAAGAGGATCGTGGTGCAGCCTGTGCGGTCAGCGTGCCTTCCTCCACCAATGACTGAAGTTCTTCACTTCTCGCAGGAGCAAAGATGCGTCCCTGGATGGGATGGACCTCAGAGGTCCTCGAATCCAGTACCGCAGTTCAGAGAGGAGGAAAGCAGGGCCCAGCCAGGGGAGAGGCGACGGGGCCAGGCCATCCAGATAAAGCAGGGCAGACATGAACTGGCTGCCTCCTGGAGTCACGGCCCCAGGATTCACGTTGGAGCCTGTTCCCAGATCTGGCCTCGGCTCGGCGGTTCCCGCGGTATTCTCCAGGGTCTGTGGATGGAATTGTGCCTTCCCTGGCCTGAGCTGTTAGGTGTGCTTCTGGAGAGGTCAGGACCCCACTAAAGGCAGGGCTCCCGGCCACTTTCCTCCATCTCTTCTTCCTTCCTCTTCCCTCTCTTCTGGGGCAGGCAGGGAAGATGCCTAGAGCCGGTGCTGGAGGAGCGAGTCACACTTCCTCCCCCCAAGTCCCCTTGAAACAGACTGGAGTATAGTGATGTCCAGTGTGGGCACGCAACCCAACTGGGACCAGTTTCTAAGGTTAGACTCGAGTCTTTTTCATTTTTGACTCACTGTTGGAAGAGGTGATTGTGGCAGATGGAGAAAGGAGCCAGGTTCAAAACTGCCTCTGACACATGCTAGTTGTGTGACCCTGGGCAAGTCACTTAAATCTCACAGAGTGCCAGCAAACTCTCAAAGACAGTAAGTTACAAATGAATTGCCAGTCGGCATCTATGGAAGGGGTTTCTATTTTGGAACATCCCTAAAACAACAAAATCTGAGCTCAAGACGGAAAATAAAAACATCTTTGTGTGTGTGTGTGTGTGTGTGTGTGTGTGTGTGTGTGTGTGTGAAAATTTCAGGATTCTAGGCCTTTGAAAGAGCTTAAAAGAAGAAAATCGCATAGATGTCTTAAGTGGCCTTAAAAACCCTTCATTCTCCTGCCTTGCTTTTATCCGTTGATTATCTCCAGTTTATCCCACTTACAGCTAGTTTGTACATCCTGTAGTTGGATTATTGTCTCCTCCGATAGACTGGGAGCTCCTCGAGGGCAGGGACTGTCTTGTGCTTCTTTGCATCCCTAGTGCTTAGCACAAGCACCTGGCACATAGTAGGTGCTTATGAGATGTTTGTTTATTTGTTGAATTGAAAATGATCGGTTTTCTCAGTACTCCAACGGGCTTTGTGATAGAGAGGAGGAAAGAGGAGAGTTTTGTAAACTTAGGATTTTCTTGCGGCCACCCAGTTAAATTTCTTGGCGTAATCTCCAAGCAGAGGAGTAAATCAGTTCTCCTTTTTCAGGATATGAGGAGATCAATACAGAGGAAAACCAGGAATCCTTGGGTTTCATTCAGGAAGTGCAGGTAGTCATTAGATACTGAAAGTAAATCTATTGAGCCTTGTTCTTGGCCCTAGAGGGTGGGCTTTGGAGGGATGGGTAGGAGATGCCAAGAAGCCGATTTAGGTTTTGCAGGAGAAGCAGCTTCCCAATGGGGAGAGGAAGCTGACCCGAGTGGAGAGGGCTGCCTGGGGATGGGGTGGCTTCCGCCTCATGGGAGGACCCCGGGCAGCATAGGAGCTTTCACCTCTCGGAATGAAGGAAGGGGGGCTTCGTGTCCGTTAATGGAGATTCGGGGAGTGTGTCATACTGAGACCGCGACGTTCATGATCTTTAGAATGTCCTCTGTCAGTTAAGAGAAACATCCTTCTCTGTGAGGTCTTCCTTTTGGCACAAGGCAGGGTCACGGTGTACAAATGCGGACAGTCCCACTTGATTTACCATCTGAAGCCATGAGCCTGCTTTTGTAGGTTTGCCCTCAATGTCCCCTACAGGCCCACACTGGCTGTGTGACCCTGGGCGGGTCCCTTCACATTCAGTGCTCAAGGCAGCTCTGTAGAACTATGACTACAGAGGGGGTGGCGACTTACATTGCAGAGAGACTCTCCTCCTCTGGGAATTCCCTAGGTCAGTGAAATCACAGATTCAACCCTGTGCCCTGTCCCTGATAAAGGCAACAGTGGAAAATGGGATGCCTTTGAAAAGGTGAGCTAACTAATCATGACATTAGCTAGCGTGGACATACTAATTCAACATTTGCATCGTTCTTTACATAAAAGATGTTAATATTATCTTTATTTTACAGACTAGGAAACTGAGGCTCAGAAGGGTTTTAGTGCTTCCTCTAGGAACCATTTCATTCCTGTGGGTTCATGGTTTACTTCTCTGCCTCCTACCACAACTCAGGCTCTGGCTGGAAACAGCTGCAGCAGAAAACCTAGAACCCAACAGGAAGACACCTGGAACATGGCTTGGAAATCTCTGCTTTCTCTCTCTGCAGGCAGGGAGCTCACGCTACCAGAGATGAGCTGACCACCTCTGCTTTCTTGACTGTTCAGCTGGACCGCTCCTTGGGAGGGACACCCGTGCAGGTCAGTGGCAGCCCCCGGCACTGGTCAGCGTGGACGGGGCTTCCTGCCTCCCAAGGCCACCTTCACCCATAGGCGCAGAAATCATTTTCCTACAACTTTAAAAACTCTTTCTGAATGAAACCCAAGGATTCCTGGTTTTCCTCTGTATTGATCTCCTCATATCCTGAAAAAGGAGAAATAAACCTCTTGGAGCAACATTGTCTCTATCTTATACTTGAACAATCCCTCCCTCCCTTCCTTCTTTCCTTCCTTTCCTTCCTCCCTCCCTTCATTCTTTCCTCTCTCTCTCCCTTCTTTCCTTCCTCCATTTGTCCATCCTTTCCTTCCTTCTTTCCTCTCTCCCTCCCTTTCTCTCTCCCTCTTTTCCTCCCTCTCTTCCCTCCCTCCCTTCCTCCCTCCCTTCCTTCTTTCTTTCCTCTCTCCATTTCTCTTTCCCTTCCTTTCCTCTCTCCCTCTTTTCCTTCCTTCCTTCCTTCCTTCCTTCCTTCCTTCCTTTCCTTCCTTTCTTCCTTTCTTCCATCCTTCCCTCCCTCTTTCCTCCTTCTCTTCCATCTTCTCTCTCTCCATTCCTTCTTTCCTCCCTCTCTCCCTCCCTTCCTTCTTTCCTTCCCCGCAATAGAGGAGAGTTGAGCCCCTAGGAAACAACCAGGATTTATTCTAATGACCTCTCCCTGTCTTGAGATTTTCCTTGCAGCATTCTTTTCACTGTGTCAGTCTTGTGATATACACCAATGAGTATTTATTGTATATACAACTTTGACTACTGAGTCACATGAGGCTTAAATTAGATTCTTGGCCTGGGCTCTGGACGCTTTTTTTTTGTTTGACAATTGACTGTTTTCCTTTGAAACACTATGTATTTTATGTTAAGAATTTGAAAACATGACCTTGAGAAGGCCTCCATAAGGTTCCCCAGGCTGGTGGCCATGGGTGGTCCATGATATAAATGAGGGAAGGAACCTGGGCCTTCAGTAACAGGTTTCACCGGGCTCCGCTGGCCTTGAGCACCGTCAGCAGAAAGAACCTCCACCACCTTCTGGCCGAGCCTGCTCATCCTGGAGCTTGGCTCTGCAGTTACTTCCTGACAGTCTGAAAGAAGTCCAGTATTTTTAAGTTCTTCCTTAGAATAAAGTCAGTATGTGGGCATTTTAGAAAGAGATGGCCTTCAAAAGGTGGGGGAGTTGGGATGCCCTTGTTTACAGCGAATATGTTTAAATGTGCTCATTTGAACTTAAGGAGAGATTGAGCTGTTTTGAACTCTGGCCACAACCAGCAGTAGTGACATCTATCACTTGAAATGTTGATTGTCCTATCAGCCAATTCTTACATGTGTTTGTTTGTTTGTTTGTTTGTTTTTAACATCAGTCACTCAACAAACACTTATCAAGGCCTGGATTTCTATAGGCCAAGTGCTTTCCAGGGCACTGGGGTTAGATTCAAAAATGAGCCCATCCCTGCTTTCAAGGAACCAACGTCAATTCAGTCTACCGGCCAAGCTACTGGTCAGTGCTGAGGGCCGAGTGTTGGGAATGGGAACATGAACGACCCTTGTAAATAAGAGTCATAAACTGAGCTCCAGAATGCTTCTTGATGGAGTTTCTAAATCCAGACTTCGTCCCTTTCGAAAAATGTTTGTTGATGGAGCTATGGATGGACTGGGGTCAAACACATCTTAAGTGTGATCTTCATTGGAGCCACTAGATGGCGCCCCAGTCTGCAATGTTGTATAGATGAAGCCAGCCTTCCATGAAGGCAATTCATTAGTTGGCAATCTCTTGGTAAAGGAATCAGTGCTGGCGTGGCTGGGGCCCTGACCCCTCTCACAGTCCTTTATCAGGATAGGAGCAGCTGAGCTGGCCTATCTTAGAGGCTCAGTTCACAGGGCACCTCCTATGAGAGACCACCCTGATTTCCTGAGCCTCCTTTCCAAAATTACCCTATGCTCAGTTTGTATTGGAGAGATAGCATGGTCCAGGGCATAGAGAGACGGCCTCCAGCCAGGAAGGGCCGAGGGAATGGGGTCTGGCCTCCAACAAGCCTGAAGAAATGGCTCTGGACAAGTCACTCAATGCCCCCATCCACGCTGAGATGATCAGTTTCCCAGTGGTTGTTGACTGGCAGTAGGGCAGGGAGTTTCCTTGCTCTGTGTGTCCCAGAGCCAGGAAATCACCCATCTGGTTTATCACCATGGTACATTTGCTTATCTGTGAACATGTGGCATCTGCTTCCCAACAGACTGCAGACTCCTTGTGCGTAGGGGCTTGGTACCATAGACACTCAATCCGGGGTTTCCCTGTGGTCCTCTTCTGTGCCTTAAGGGGTTTTCATGGTTTCATGGAATCGGGCAGAGAGATAGAAATGAACTCAGGTCGTCTGGCCCCATTCTTCCCCTTCCCCTCCCCATTATGAATTGTGTCTATAACATCCCCAACAAATGATCATCCAATCCAGTCTGTTATAAGACCTTCAATCACGGGGAGCTTACTACTTCCAAAGCTGCCCATTCTAATCTTGGACAGGTCTCAATCCTCAAAGCAACGTCTGCCTAGTTCTCTCTTTCCCCAGGTCCGAGTCTCCCAAGGTAAGGAGCCCACACACCTGCTGAGTCTGTTCAAAGACAAACCCCTCATTATTTACAAGGATGGGACGTCTAAGAAAGGAGGACAGGCACCTCCCGCCCCCACACGCCTCTTTCAAATCCGCCGAAACCTCGGCTCCATCACCAGGATTGTGGAGGTATGAAATGTAACTCATCTGAGGAATGGCCCCGTGGGTTCTGAATGCTCAGAAGAATCAGCCCTGAAATTTGACTTCTGATCCTCGCTAGCTGGGTGAAGTTCCTTCACATCTCTGAGCCTCAGTTTCCTCACCTGTAAAATGGGGGTGATTGTAGTAGCACCTATGTCCTAGGATTGTTGTGTGAGGTCAGATGAGAAAATGAATGGCAAGTGTTTCACTGGCCTTAAGGTGTCATGGAAACAGCAGCTAGTGTTATTATCAATGCCATTGTCATCATTATTTTGTTATTACAAGGGCTAGCCGTTGGAAAATCACCCTGGTCAGGTGACTCGGCCTGTATTCTGACTCGGGCCTCAAAGAAGGGACATCATGCCCTGATCATGGCGTCATGAAGCTGAAGGGGGAAGCCTCCCTGGGGGATGCATCAGGAAACTGGGATGCCAGTCTTGGTACCCCCGGAGGATGCTGGGCAAGGCACTTTACCCACCCCCTGCCATTCCTGGACCCAGGTTCTTGGTTGATAGAATGCCTCATTTACCTCACGTGGTTGTTGGGAAAACCACCGGGCAGCTGGAGGTTAAGGGTTTTGAACTGCTCCTTGTGTTTGGGGCAGCTGGCCCCTCTCCCTGTAGTTGAACTGAGTCTGCCTCACCAGGGCCCTGTGCTGATCCCACCCAGTCTCCCACAATCCTTGCAGTCCAAAGTGCCTCACCCAAGCCCATCCTCCACCCAGCAGGGTTATCTTATCCATTCTCTGGTAGCTCCTTTCCCATAACCAGAGGTGGTTAGTTAAGCGGGAAGTACAACCCTCCTCCCCACCCTAAGTGTCTTCGAGACAGGGAAGAATTCCATCTGGGCGTGGGGAGCCTACCCCATGGGGGGATTCCAGAGTGAAGCCCCTGTCCCATGCCTTGATTCATTTTATAAAAGGTGACCTGCTCTGTTAGGGAAGGATGGAGGCCCGAGGCTGGGCAGGGCAGAGATTCCTTGGATTTACCCTGGTGTGTCTGTGAGTTCTGGGAAGCTCTGGACAAACAGGTGTTTTTGTCTCATTGGAGGCTCTCCATTGCCTTAAGATGAAAACCCAGCTCCCTGGCAGACTGGCCTTTTCTGCTCTTCCCTAATGTCCTGTGACATTCCGTCTGCCCCTTCCTGCCTTTGCATAGACTCACCCCACGTGAGTCTATCTCCAGACTCTGGCTTCCTTCAGCTTGCTCACAGGTTCTCCCTCCACCCCTACTCTCTCTCTCCCTCCCTCCCTCCCTCCCTTCTCTCTCTCTCTCTCACACTCACACACACACACACACACACACACACACACACACTCTCATTGTGTTTTCATTTCTTATTAGGCCTGTGCTTGCTTATTTGTAAACTTACTGTATTTACACAGAAGAATATCAGCTCCCAGCGGTCAGGGCACAGCCACCTTTTGTCTTTCTGCCCATGGCCCCCACATGTTTCCTGGAAGCTAGCAGGCCCATAAGAAACACTTATCAGTTGATTGATTATCAGCCCCAGGGCTCTTCTGTCACAGGTGCCTGGGCTCTCCCATCTCCACAGAGGCTACCCCACCCCTTCTGTTCAGGTATCCCTGAGGTGTCAACAGCCAAATGCACAAACAGTTGTTGACAGCCTGATGTATCTGACGCAAGCCCCTGGGCCCCATGGACAAAATCACAACTCATGGGCCAGTTTGAGTGGAGAGAAGGCCCGGAGATGACCCAATCCAAGGGATAGTCCTGAATGTGTAGGCTTGAAATGATCCTAGGAAGAGGAGAGGGGGATAGCAAAGGAGCAGTGTTCTAACTTCCCATTGAGTTAATGGGAGGAGGAGGAGGAGGAGGTGAGGCCTCCAGTAGGAATGGAAAGCCCTGGCCATCATGGGAATTCTGAGCAGAGGTGATGAGTAAGGATGGGCGTGGCCTATGAGTAGTAGTGGAGGGACTTGGTGGAAAAGCAGAAAGACTGGGGTAGGGGTGGGGGCAGCTGGCAGTCTTGGGAGCTGAGGATGTCAGGGTTGGGGGAGGGAGAAGGATAGACAGATGCTTGACCTAGAGAGGCCCAGTGCAGTGTAAGGGGAGGCGGGTACCTCAAGTCCAGGGGATGGAGATGAAGGGCATTGTGGAAGCACTCGGGGTCAGCCAATGGGGGAGAAGAGGGTGATAGTAATCAGGATACCAACACCAATAGACTCAACAGTGTCCAGCATCTGATGATCTTGGTGGAGCTCTCAGTCATCCTGGGCAGTAGGCTGGACAGGTATCGTCGTCCCCATTTTAGAGGTGAGGTGGCTGGGGCTCAGGGAGCTTGTGCCTTGCCAGCTTCTGGCTATTGAGGGGCAATACGACTCCAGTCACTGGCTACCATCTCCTTCTGATCCCAGGTCGATGTGGACTCAGATTCATTGAATTCCAATGATGTTTTTGTCCTGAAACTGCCCCGGAATAATGGCTACACCTGGATTGGGAAAGGAGCCAGTGAGGAGGAGGAGAAGGGAGCCGAGTACCTGAAGAGCGTCTTGAAGTGCCAGAGCACAAAGATCCCAGAAGGCCAAGAGCCAGGTGTGTGCCCCACCACCAGAGACACACGTTGGCAGCTCCTGGGCCTGGGGGGGGCGCAGCTCGGGCTTCACTCCCCGAAGAAATTAGGGGATGGGGCTCTGTTGCGTTTACTCATTCAAAGCCGTTAAAGGCGGGGGCAACAGAAAGCATGGGGACAGGAAGCAATGGCTGCCCGGTGTTGCAGGGATCCCTTCAAGCCTGTCCCTGTATTGTTCCACAGAGGAATTCTGGGCTGCTCTGGGAGGGAAGAAAGCATACCAGACTTCACCACTGCTGGAAACCCAGGCGGAAGACCACCCTCCTCGGCTCTTTGGCTGCTCCAACAAAACCGGCCGGTTTCTTGTGAGTATGTCCCGGCTCTGGGCTTCCTGGCCCGTATGGTATGGCGTGGAGAGTGCAGGTCCGTGCTGGCCCAGGGCTCTGGGGTTGCTGGTTCTAGAGCTGCTCCCCTTTCCCGGGCCCACTGATCAGTGAGATCCTAACACTGATGCTGCCGCTCCCTTTGAAGCTCATGAGTAGTCTAGGGGGTGAAGCTGAGGGCCGCGTCCAGGTGCTGGCCGGCCCGGAGAGCCGGCCCGGAGGCCGAGCAGCCGACGCTCTTCACGTTGAGTTTTCTCTCGAATGAAGCGCTCTTCATTCTGCAGATTCAAATGCACAGGGACGGACGTCTTCTAGCGGTCGGGCTTTCCTTGGTGTTCTGTTCAGTAGACTTTCTTACCATGGTCATTTCAGTGAAGGGAAGAGTCAGTTGGATGCACCCTGGTGCGTCCCCTGCTCTCGAGGGAGCCTGACAAGCTCTTGTTGGAATTAGACTGCTGTATGAAATGGGGGTGACAATGTGTGGACTCCCCCCACCCCGGAGCCATTGTGTGGAGATGACTTTGAAAACTTAAAGCGCTATCGAGATGTGGCTGTTACTAAAATTAATAGTAACAGTAACAGCAGCAGCAATAACAATAATGATAATAATAATAAGCCTCCTGAGGGTAAGCCTGGCTTCCTTTGCATCCCCAGTTCCCATCACAGTGGCCTGGATATGCTTACTCAATATTATTTGTTGAATCAAGGGGGCGAAATGAAGAATTACAGAAAAAGTTGCCGGTGTGTTTCAGATTGAAGAGGTTCCAGGAGAATTCACTCAGGAAGACTTAGCAGAGGACGACGTCATGCTGCTGGATGCTTGGGAACAGGTAAGGGTGTGGCTCTGTTGTTGACCTTTCCCATGCTCACACCTGCAAAGACAGCGTTGAGAAAACCTTATCTCATAACAGGTGGACGTGGCACCAAACACGAGTTCGCCCACCAGCAATTCTCAGGTGTCTGTGTAAAGAAAGTGGCTTAATGCGGGAGCAGAGCAGCCGTGGCTCTGCCTCGGCGTCCAGACAAATGTCTCCGGATGTGCCCTTAGGGGCTGCCTTTATACCTTGTTTTTCTTCAGCACCCTCTAGCCCATGGTGGACCCTGTGGGCAGCAGCCTCTGATATTCAGTGACATGTTGACTGCTTATAAGCAGAGGAAGTAACTGGGGCTGCCCATCACCACCCTCATCATCCATGGCCTTTCCTGCTCAGGCCAGGACTGGCAGCTCTGGGGAGCCCAAGGCTAGGGGAAGAACTCCCCAGGCACCCTGAGCGTTACTGCCCTGGTTGGTTTGTCTGGCTTTGCTCTCCCCACCCCCCACGGGTCTCCCCTCATTTGGACACTCAGGCTTTGGTTTAAAGATCCTGGTTGTTTGCCCATAAGCACCCGTGGGCTGCCTCAGCCTGGGACTCCGGATAGGATGGTGGTAGGGAACACTCACCCCCTGGATGAGCCAGGAAGTTAAATTTGTAAGTGATACTTAAAGCCTCAAGCTTGGTACGCAAAGGGTGAAAGCCTGCTGACCCTTCCAGTAGACCAGCAGTAGAGGGCAGAAGAAGAGGGGGCGCAGGGCAACGGACAGAGCTGGTCTTGGGAACTAGAAGACCTGGGTTCAAGTCCCATTTCTGAAACATACTGGTTGTGTGACCCTGGACAAGTCTCTTTCTGCACCCCAAGCATCCCATTAAGATCCTCAGTTGGAGAGAACGTGCCAACGTGCACTAGTGATGGTGACAGACCTCCCAATACCCCTTCAGCTGGGTCAGACGCTTGGAAGCTTCTCCTGCTCCCAACAGGGCAAAAGTTTCAGGCTTTTCTGCAAGGCTCGGGATGCCCTTAGGCTTCACTGGGCTAAATTAGCCATCCGGGCAGGGGGATTTCACGGCCTTCTCTCAGAATCTGGGGCCTCGGCCTCCAGGCTGGCCAGCCCGCACCACGGCACAGAGACGGAAGATTCCGATTTCAGAGGTCCTTCCCCACAGTGAGAGAGTGTGACATGAGCTTAGATATTCCTTCTTTGTGTCCGCTTAGATATTCCTTTGGATCGGCAAGGACGCGAATGAAGTGGAGCGATCTGAGTCCTTGAAGTCTGGTGAGCTCATGGCCTAGGGAGTGGGCAGCCCCTTCCTCCTTGTTCCTGGTTCCTCCTTTTGGGTCACACCGCTCCAGGCTCTCCCTCCCTCTTCCACCTGTCGACCCATCGTTCAGACTCTTGAAGTCGGTGATCACAGCCCCCCTCCTCCCATCCCCAAATCTCTGCTTCAGACTAAACACACCACCCCCTCCCCAGTTCCTCCAACCACGTCTTAGATTTCCTTGCCTGCCAGACTGGGGGCTGGACACAGGGGTTTCTTAAGGCTCTGGCCAGCCCGGAGGCCTGTGAATAGGTGACAGCTGTGTCATTCTTGAACCTCACACTTTTCTCCCGTCTGAGAAATGCTCTTAGCACAGTGCCTAGCACAGAGTAGGCACTTAATAAGTGTTTATTGACTGAAAGGCTGGCATTGTGTGTGTGTGCTCCAGAGCCAAAACGAGGGGGTTCTTCCAAGGTCTCAGAAAAACATGAGACAGTGATGTCCCCACCAAAGCATGCTATGCGCTGCTTCCATTCTGCGACCCTGGTCCTCCAAGGGAGGAAAGACCCTACAGTGTCACTCCCTTAGGATCACACATTGCCCATGCTGGATGGCAGCGTTCCCCTTTGAGGATATTGTTGTTGTCCAATTAAGTCACAACTGACCAACCTTGACGCTGCTGGCTACTCTCTTTATAGCCAAGGCCTACCTTGAGACGGATCCTTCTGGGAGAGACCGGGGAACTCCCGTCGTCATCGTCAAGCAGGGATACGAGCCTCCCACGTTCACGGGCTGGTTCCTGGGATGGGATGCGAGCAAATGGTAAAGACAGCGCGTTTGTGGGAGGAGAAGTCCTGGTCAGAGACAAGTTTGTAAGGCTCCCCACCTCGGGCACCGAATGAGTCACTTGTATTTGTGGTATTCCATTTATAAGCCAGGACTTCTTCCACCGATGGCGGGAAGGACGCCATCCAGACTTTAATAGGGACATTGTTGGATCATTGGGTTAGAGCACAAAGGGACCGTGGAGTTTTTCGAAGGCGGAAGCTGAGGGCGGACGAGCTATGGGATCGTGGGGTCATAAAGGGACTCTGGAGGCTGGGGAGTCCGAGCTTCTCCTGGTACAGGTGAGGAGAGGGAGGTCCAGGGGTTCAGTGGCAGAGCTGAGGTTCGAGCCGTGCCTTCTGAGACCTGGTCCAGGACCTTGCCACTGTACTCCACTGATTCGGAGAAGGTTCTCTGCGTCTGATGGACTTTATCGGCTGGGAAATCGTGGGTCTCAGGAAGCACTGGGACGTCTTGTCCGCATGACATTCTTCCCCTGTAGAAATCACCTAGAAAAATACTTCTCATAGTAAATGCTTCAACAGTGTTGATTGAATGGAACGATGCTTGGAAGAATACGGAATGAGGAAGATTGACTTCGTTAAGATGGCTTAGGTATTCTCCTTCTTTATTGAAAATAAATTTCTATGTAATTATGCCAAACATTTTCCAACAAGAACATCATTTTCTAATTATTAGTATAATTTTCCTGGGCTTTTTTTTTAAACAAACTTCAGCTTTTTTAGCCTTTTTAAAATCATGACTATTTAGTAAAAAACAAAAAAAAAGGATTTTGCTTTTATGAACTTGGAAATATATTTAGTAACATAAGATAAAATCTTTAATAAGCCTTTGAATATTAAAAGAAACAATTGCTATGAGTGCCTTGTAATAGTGACAATCAGATCCAATTGTCCTCAGTTCATTGTGCTATTAAATGTGTTTAAATATTTAAATACACGAATAAACATGAATATTAAATTCATTGTGTCTTTAATTTGTCCTCAGTTCATCAGCCTTAGTTACTCATTAATGTTGTTGGCTAATTCTTGATTGAGCTAGGAATCTACATGTATACAAGAGTATGATAATAATAAATTATCTAATTTGGTCCTTATAACAACCCTATGAGGCAGGTGCTGTTACTCATTTCCATTTTACAAATGAGGAAACTGAAGCAGGGATTTCGTGTCTTGCCCTGGGTCCTAGACCTAGTAAATATCTGAGGTGTGATTTGAACTTGGGAAGATGAGTCTTCCTGATTCCAGGCCTGGCGCAGTGTGCACTATGGTGGCCCCTGGCTACCCTGTTTACGTAGTATCTAGTAAATGGACTGTATGTAATATGATTTGGAGGGTGCGAAAAAGAAAGTCGGCTAGAAAATCTCTCCCCTCCTCCAAGTACCACCGTACCCCAAATTCCACCATTCCAGATTCATTCCTTTGGATGAAACCTTGTTCTTCCTAGCAGTCCTCTTAACATAGATATGCGTGTTCCTAACAGAGTAAATACAGTCACTAACAACTTGTCAGGTTGTCTTACTCGCACTATGTCATACAAGGAAAGGGAGGAGGCCTGCAGATGACAAATAATGTTGGAAGTTTGCCGGAGCCTAGCCTTGACCTTTGGATCAAAGCTTCTCTTGCTTTCTAGGCCTAGATCAGGGTTATCTAGGGTGAGTATAGGGCAGGTGTACAGCAGCAAAAAATGGCAGACAGATGGGGCCACTACAGGCTAAGTGTTTTACAATTATTCTCTCACTTTATCCTCATAGCAAGCCTGAAAAGCAGATGCTGTGATGATCCCTACTTTTCAGTTGAGGAAACTGAGGCAGACAGGTGAAGTGATTTGCCTAGGGTCACACAGCTCATAAGTATCTGATATTGGATCTGAATTCAGGTCTTTCTGACTCCAGGCCCAGCCCTCTCTCTCTCTCTCCAGTGGGCTGCCCCACAGTCTCTGTTAGGTGTCAGGAAGTAGCCCCCAATTCCAATTTAATTCTTGGCATCCAAACATTCCACCCAACACTCATGTCCCTACACTACCTCAATTTCTGGGCAGAGTAGGCTTGTGGCACTGGACCCACCATGCTCACCTCGAGATACACCATGACCAGAGGAGTTCTTAGCTACCACTGGCTGGCTCCCAAGGGTCATTCCTTGCTTCTGACCTTTCAAAACTCAAAAGGTTGGAGTCTCCAATCCATTCACCTCAAATAGATAAGAACAAAGGCGGAGGCCAAGGACATTTCATGGGGTCATATTTTGGCCTCAGTGGGAGGAACCAAAACTTCTCCCCTTCTAGAGTGATTGCTCACCAAAGCTGAGGAGTCATACCAAAGCAGAATTGCTAAAAATGCAGGTGAAGAGAAAACGTCCAAGGCTCTGGCTACCGGTGCCTTTCTGAAGGGCTGCCAATTCCCAGTGTGGAGCCATTTGAAAATCCCCTTCTTAACCACATGGTTGGTGGAGGAAGAGAACCAATTATAGATGTTTACACATGCCCCAGCCTCTCCAAGGGTCTTCCTGTATAGGTCATCACAACCCTCCCAGAAGTGGGCCCTCCAATGTCTTTCACCTGGGGACCTTGCATTAGACAAGTATACCAACATGTGCACCAATCTCCTGTGACACAAGAAAAAGCTGTAGACTGGACTAATCACAATTCCCTGAAGACTATTTAAAGCCAATACACTACTAAAATACATGTGTACACTCTATATTAACACAACCAGAAACTCCACTCAACAGATGGTTAAAGAAATTTAGCAGACAAGTGAGATGAAGCAAAACTGGCCACATCAGCCATGGCGGCATGGACTTGGGCTCGATGAGGACCCAAAATACCCCTAAAATGTGAGAGACGCAAGACAGGGAAATGGCTGGGGGTGGTTCCACACAGACTGTTACAGCCTCATTATAGCTTCTGTGGCTATAACAAGGAACACAGTGGACATGTGTTTAAAATACCTGAGTGCATCAGGAAAGCTAGAATTCAAGTCAACAGAATAAAGCTCAACACCATAGAAAAGGGGAGACAATGGGAAACCTCAGCACTAGAGATGTTAAAAATCGATGGGATGGAACCAGGAGATTCTAAGCATATTCTCTGGGGGCAGAAGTTGCAGAAGGAGATTTGTAAATGAGAGAAAGTCAACATTAGAAAATGGAGAGGCTGGATGAGCAATTTCTGGTTCTAGTTCTCTCCCGTGTTCTATTCCATTCAACAGGCATTGATGATGCTCTTGTACAAAAGGCATGTGCTATGTGCTAACAGAAGGCAGTGCCTGCCCACAAGCAGCTTACATTTCACCAGACAAGTGTAGCCAACATTCACAGAGGAGTCAATACAAGAAAACGTGAAGAGAACAATACAGTCTCTTCCTACAAAGGTATGTCATGTCACTGATAGGAACCTTTCTTGCAGAGGGCAAGAGGGTAAACAGAGAGCAGCTCACTGATGCGCCCTAGGAGAACAAGACCATCTAAGATCAATGCAACCTGCCTTAATATTTTTGTGTTGATTTTTTAAAAATCAAAAGAAACCAACAGGGATGGAAAGCTTCCACTTCTCCCAGTCTGTGTTAACTTTTGGGAAGAAAGTATTCAGTTAACAAGAAAAAAAATCTTCAAAAATATTAAAAGAGCAGATTATGAGAAAATGGGAAAGAAGATGGAAGAAGTGAGGATGATGGACCCAAAATAGTCTCAAACAGCAACAACAACAAACAGAAAATCACTAAATGTAAAAGAAGGTCTATACCTAAAAAATGGAAAATGATGGACTAAAGCATGAGAACGTTTAAGAGGTCTTTAAGAGGATTTAGGGAGTAGAAGAACCAAGCCAGATGAGCTTGCCAATTATAACCAAGAAAAAATTCTAAGGCAAAGACCCCAGTACTTGGGTGAGAGAGGCATGTAGGAAGGAGATAGAGCAGCACCAAGTCATCAAGTGAGCTTTGGCAGAGGATTTCAGGTACCAGTTAGCCAACCCGAGACCATTAGATTATCAGTGGTATATTAGAGGTGGGGAGGCAAGGCACAATCAGAACTTAGAGGTCCTTATTTAAAAGGAGAATGAGAAAGTACAAAGATGAGACTCTCCAGGGGCTTAAATTGATCCATTTTTTTTCAAGATTTCCAGACTTGCAATTCCCCTGGCAGTACTTTACTCATGAGCCATAGAATGGCAGGTGCCAACCCTGCACCACATTTAGCAAGCCTACTGATTTATCACAGAAACCACACGTCGGATGACAAAACTACAAATTTAACTTTCCATTTTCTAAAGATACAAAACCTTCAAATGCAAAACAGACTGAGAATGCTCCCGATTAGCTCTTCCTGAAATTCTCTCTATAGACCCTATTACTTCCCTGTGGTTGTCAGGTCTGGATTTGGCTCCCAGAGAGAGCTCCAAGGCCCCATCTGATCTCCCATTAGCACCATCACCACCCAGTTTCAAATCCCTACTCTGCCATTTTCTAGATTACTTGGCCTCTTTGGGCCTCAGTTTCTCCCTCTGTAAATGAAGGCTGGACACAATGGCCTCCCAGGTGGCTTCCAGCTCTAGATCTGGTTCTATAAAAGACTTCTTAGGCATTCTAGAATGCCAGACAGTTGAAGGATATTTGGCCACCATCCTCCAAGGTAGCATGAGTTGAACACCAGCTTCCCAAATCATTAAAATTCAGAGACATCGTACAGTAAAAACCCTCCCACCACAAACATTCCCAAATGGGCAGCAGTTCTCAGGAGCAGCATGTCCTATTCATTCATCTTGAAGCCAATCAGCCAGCTTTAAATGCCAGAGGTGACATCACCTAACAAAGTAAGGCAGCTTTCCTCCCCTTCACATTGATACAGAAGTGAAGATGCTGATTAACGATTTCCTCCCACAATGCAATCAGGAGAAAGTGAATCAATGGCATTGCTATTTTCCCTCTTAGTAAGCATCTTGTGTTTTCTTTTTCTGATGATGGAGATCCACTATCATCAGCTCCTTATTCAGTTGTCATTCTGGGATTTTAATTGACTAGGATATATTTGCATATGTTTCATCTCCTGAGGAAAGATGGTTTTTAAATGTGTTTTTCCTCTAATGTAATCAAAAGTATTCAATAGTCATAGCATTTTATCACCTGTGAAAACAACTCTCTCTCTCTCTTAATTTAGTTGTCATTACAAAGTCCATATTATTTAGAGGAATCAGTTTCAATGCTAATATATTAGCAAAGACACCTTCATTGTGATTGCCAGAACAAAATGATTTTTATTTAGCTCGCATTAACAGAAAATGACATGACTGCCTCTATAAGTCCTATAATATTTTCAATAGATTTTAATTGATATTTTTAGTTTTTATGTTGCCTATACTTCCCCCTTTATCTCTCTCTGTCCCCTCTCAGAAAGCAATCCTTTATTAAAATAAGGGTTTTCTTTTTTTAAATAGGAAGAAAAAAAAAGGCAAAATCAATCAATGCACAGGGAAAAAAATCTGACTTGATAGGCAGCTTCTACTCCCACCACTTCCACTTGTATGAAAGGAACATGGGAGTGTTGTCTTTTCATATCTCTTCTTCGAGGCCAAGCTCAGCCTTTATCATTTTGTGATATTCCACAACTATTGTTTTGTGGTGGTTTTTTCTATTCAAACTTTTGTAGTCATCCCTGTCTGTTGTTTCCCTGGCTCCATTTCCTTCCCTTTGCATCAGTTCACATAAATTTTCCCATGCCTTCTTCATGCTCATTGCTTCTTTCAGCATGGTACAACAGTTCATTGAGCCATTCCCTGGATCAGTAGGCACCTGCAAAACTTGCTGCTATAAATCTTTGGGCATGTATGGAGCCTTTTTTTTCATCAGTAACTTCTTTGGAGTATCTGCCTAGCAGTGGAATCTGGGTCAAAGGGTATGGATATTTTAGTTACTTCATTTGGATAATTCTAAATTGCTCTCCCAAGTGGGCAACTCCATCAACAACCATTATGGTGCCTGTCTTTCCACAACCCCTCCAACTATTCCTTCCTGTTGTCATCTTTGCTGATTTTCTACATGAAAGGTGAAACTGCAGGGTTGTTTTGATTTTCATTTTGCTTATTGTTAGCGGTTTGGAACATTCTTTAGAGTGTGGAAAGTTGGCAGTTTTTCTTTTGATAACTGGTCATATTCTTTGACCACTTGTCTATTGGGGAATGAGTTTATACATACACACACACACACACACACATATATATGCTTATATGTGTGTATACATGGATATGTACATGTAGATATGTGTAGAAGTATATATTTCTGATAGCTGTCTGTATGTCTTGGATAGCAAATCATTATCTAAGAAATTTGATAAAAGATTTTTGTTCTGGTCAAATGATTACTTTCTTCTTCTAGATGGATTAATTTTATTTGTGTAAAAAGCCCTTCAATTTCATGTAATAACAATGATTTATTTGTCTCTGTTCTTGTTTGGTTAAGAATTGCTCCTCTGTCCATAGATGTTAAGAGTCTAACACCTGCTTCTCCTGGTATTCTATGGCAGGAGATTTTGTGTTCAGGCCACATACCAATTTTCAGTTTTTATGGAATATGATACAAGATGTTGGTCTAAGCCTAATCTCTGCCAGACTTCTCCAGTGTTCCCAGTGATTCTCATCAAACAGAAAATTCTTAGCCAGGTAACTTGTATTTTCAGGTTAATTGAACCTGTATCATTGATTTCTGATTCTTCTTTGTCTATTCAGTTCCATTTCTAATTTTTAAACCAGTACCAAGTAGTATTTTCCTCCTGATACCAAGTCATTACCAGTGACAAATTGCCTCCCAACTCTGCCTTTGGCTCTCCTGACTTTGCCATAATGCCTGAGCCTGCTGTCTCCCCTGGAACATCCCTCTGTCATGCTGACCTCCTTCTTCCATTGGTGAGTTCCTGCTGTGACCTTCATTCTGGGTCAGAGATCAGGCTGGTCACCCTTCCCTCTTGGTTCTGCTTCATACCTCCACATGGGCCCCCTTTTCATTTGCTTTTGTGTATCATCTTACTCCATTGGAAGGTAAGTTCCTTGAGGGCAGGGACTGACTTTCTTTTTGCTTGTCTTTGAATCCCTAGCACTTATCATAGCATCTGGCATTTTTGTTATTGTTGACTTGTTTTGCAGTCACGCTCTACTCTTTGTGACCCCATGTGAGGTTTTCTTGGAAAAGATATTGGAGGGGTTTGCCATTTCCTTCTCCAGCTCATTTTACAGATGAGGAACTGAGGCAAATCGGGTGAAGTGATTTGCCCAGGGTCACACAGCTAGTAAGGGTCTGAGGTCAGATTTTTTTTTTAGGCAATTGGGGTTAAGTGACTTGCCCAGGGTCACACAGTTAGTAAATGTCAAGTGTTTGGTCTGAGGCCGGATTTGAACTCAGGTCCTCCTGACTTTAGGGCCAGTGCTCTATCCACTGCACCTCCTAGCTGCCCCATTGAGGTCAAATTTGAACTCAGGAAGATGAGTCTTCCTGATTTTAGGCCTGACACTCTATCCACTATGGCACCACCTAGCTGCCAATACAAGTTTTTATTGTTCCATAAAATTTCCATTAGAACCTATTAAACAGTTATATGACAACAAAAGGAGAATACAAAAGCTGTAGAGCATTACCTTCAAAAATATAAAATACTCAAACAGAAGTAACATTTTTTCTTAAACATTTGATAGAATTCTCATATAAATCATCAGTACCCAGAATTCTTTCTTAGTTCCTTTTCAGATAGTTCTATTTCTTGTCTGAGATTGAATTTTTAAAAGATTTCTTCTGTTAGTTTGAACATTTTATTGTTCTAAAGGTAATGCTCTATTGCTTTGTATTCCCCTTTTCTTGTCATATGATTGTATAAGAGGTTCTAATAGTCCTTCTAATTTCTTGTCATTTTATCTTTTTAATTCTGTTAAATTAATTTTCTTCACTCTTCCTTTTAATAAGGTTGGTAAAGGTTTATCATTTTTGTTAGTCTTTTCAAAGAACCATTTAGTTTATCTGTTTTATATATATTTTATTTTCTATTTTGACTATATTTTCTTCTGATTTTCAAGATTATCCTTTTGTTAAGATGGTTTAAATTTATTGGCTTCAAATTCTTAAATGTATATTCAATTTACTAATATTCTCTTTCCCTATTTTCTTAAGGTATATTTTGAAAGACATGGTTTTTGTCCCCCTCTGAGTACTGCTTTAGCTACATTCCAGAAATTTTGTTATGTTATCTTATCATAATAATTATCATTGACTTGGATCTATGATTTGTCCTTTGATCCATTCATAATTTAGGATTTCATGATTAAGTATCCATTTAAGTTTACCATTTGGTTTCACTCCCTGAGTTGATTACATTTTTATGTGTGTTTTATGTTCTGTAAATTAGAGGTGTCAAACGTGTGGTGAGTGAACCACGTATGGCCTACAACACTCTCAACTACAGCTTGTATCAGATGAAAGTCTAATTGGGAAATATCTAACAAAATAAATAAAAATACAATAAGATATAAATAACATTATGTTTTAAAACTAAATCAATATGCAGCCCACAGGATCCTTATGTACAGATTAGCGACCTTATTTTTATTTAAATTTTATAACCACTGCTATAAGTGATGTTTCTATTACATGTATCTTTTTACATTTGCTTGCCATTTCTCTGTACTCTAACATAGTATATTTTCATAGAAGTGTCATCTGATGCTGAAAAAATGTAGATTTTCAAGTGGTTTTATCAGAAGCTTCCATAAATCTTTTAATTCTAAATTTTCTGATAGTTTCTTCAATTCTACAACAATTCAATAATCCTTTTGTCTTTATTTCTGTTAGATTTGTCTAAATCTGAGAGAGAAACATTAAAATCTCTCACAATTATTGTATTACAATCCATGTCTTTTTTTTGCCAATTCAGTTCATTTTTCTTTATGAATTTAGATGCTATGCTATTAGAAGCATAAATTTAATATATACATGTTAGTTATTATTCTAGCTAAAGAAATGCTGGTATTAGAGTAATGCCAAAAAAATCCAAACAAATCATAAGTCAATTACAATGTAGCTAGCTGGATAATGTTAATATTAGCCAGCCCTACTTCATTTTGAAGTGACTCAAAATCAAGGAATATCAGGCCCTATACAGATCTCATGATATAGTACCCTTTAAAATAATTCTGAAGTTTAGATCCAGGTCACAAACACCCATGGAGGCCACGCTTCAGTAAATACAATATTATTGTTGTTTGGTTGTATACAACTCTTTGAGATCCAATTTGGGGTTTTCTTGGTAAAGGTTCTAGAGTGGTTTGCCATTTCCTTCTCCAGCTCATTTTACATATGAGGAAACTGAGGCAAACAGGATTAAGTGACTTGCCCAGGGCCATACAACTAGTAAGTGTCTGAGGCCAGATTTGAATTTAAGTCTTCCTGACTCTAGGCCGGGCACTCTATCCACTGCATCATCTAGCTATCCCCAAAATAGACTCTGTCAAATAAATTTGCCTCCCAAATCCTTGACCTATTATTGTGCGATGACAGTATCATTTCTGGACCCTCCCTGGCCTTGGTGTTTGGGTGCTACTCATGGTCCATATGATATAAATGAAAATCCAAACGCATCTGCTTCATGTTCCTCAGGAATCCCATTACAGCAGGAGAACAAAATACCTGGGAGTACCATTAGGCCTCCTCTCTAATGAGAGAAGATGAACACATCTTGAGAAATATTAGCATCTCACTACCTACATCCTCTAACACAGCAGTCTTGGGAGCTATAGTTCATCTTTCTCATGCCAGACAATGAATGAGTTCAGTTTGGCTGTAGATTAGAGAGTGTTTGAAGACCGGAATAATAATTTACATCCACCTCATAGGGACTTTCAACTTCCCCCAGGTTTTACTATTGTTTTCCTTATTTAATTGATTTTCATTAGCATTTCTCCAGCATAGAATATCTCATTGAAAACATTTATACTTATCCACAGAGGTGGTGATCACTAAGGAGTTAACATCATTCACACACACTGAATTTTCAAGTTAAACTGAATGTTTCCCTCTCCTCAGACTTGAAATTCTTCTTCCAAAGAACATTTGTTGATGGCTGTTGGTGCTTAGAAAATCTCTGAAAGCATTAAGTACCTGGTGCAGTGTGTAGGGTGTTAGATTTGGAGTCAGGAAATCCTGGGTTCACATTCCCCTGACACTTAACTCCTATGTGCCCATGAGCATATTGCCTCTAAGGTCCCTTGCAGTTTTAACCTCTCAGCCTCATGCACGCAGTAAGCACTCAGTAGATGCACACTCATTCACTGATTCATTTCTGATTTCTTTGCTCCTATGTCTCCAGTTCCAGCCCCAACAGGAACTTTGATTGTAGGATGCTGAAAAAGTTATTGGCAGTTAATTGATCACAAACGTTTTGAAAGCTGCTAGTTGAGGGAAAATCTGGGAAGGACAGGCTTGCCTTGTCTGTTGGTATGGGCCTGTTCCCTTCTGAATGGCAAGAAGAGAGCCTGGCTCATCACCACCTTCCAAATCCCGTGTAGGTCTGGGCAGCCTGGCTTACATGGGGAAAGGAATCCATCAACATTTTAGTCTAATGCAAAACTGATTAGATCACTCATAACTCCTTCTGTAACATGTTAAAGCTCAGATAGGATAGTTTACGTGAAAGGATTTCCAAATGTTGAGATGTCAAAGAAGTTTAAAAAAAATACACTGCTGCAACCCACTAGATGGGCACCAGGTGGCGCCACAGCCGGAAGAACACCAGGAAGACTCCTATTCAGTCTCAGCCGCTTACTAGCCCTGTGACCCTGGGCAAGTCACTTCACCCTGTTTGCCTGTAAAATGAGCTGGAGAAGGAAATGACCAACCTCTCCAGTATCTTTGCCAAGAAAACCCCAAATGGGGACAAGAAGAGTTGGACGGGACTGAAATGACCCAACAACAAAATCCTTGGACGTATAAGAGGCCTTTGACAGACTCGTTGGCTGATAAGCTTTCAGTAGTTACCAAGCTGTGTGTTCCGTATTTCTGCGCAGAAGGAACAACTGTGGACCAGGCTCTCTGGGGGGTCACCGGCGCTTCTCCCGTCCCTCACAGACTTGGCTCGCTCAGGAGTCAGGACCTTCAGACTGGCTTCCCTTCGACAACTGAGCAGCATCCAGCACTGAGACTTCTCTGTGTCTCCAGTGAAAATGCTGCAGTCTGAGAGATCTGGACTCCTCAAAGGTAGGAGTACAGGACAGGGTCATCTGGAATGAATTCACAGACTCAAGCATTCTTTGAGTCAAGGTGGCAAAGATTTAGTGTTACACTATGCAGCAGGCAAGGATTCTCAAGGCACCCGCCATGGTAGACTGAGCTCCTTAGGAAACTTGCAGCCTCACAGGAATGACGCTAAAGCCTATATAGGAAAAGTAGTGGATTGTGTGCCAAGTATGACAATTAGGTGATAACATACAACTATGTCATTCACGACTGGAAATCTGGGGGAGGGGGTTTCTAAGGGGTGTATTTTTGGTCTGTTATGTCTGTGACAAGATAGCTTCGGGAGTTGATGTCTGGATTGCATACGTAACTGTGGGCATCAGCACATGATAGTTCTTCTGGTACAAGATAGTACTGTTCATACAAGGGAAATTTTAGAGGTCAGCTTGTTCTTGTAACAGAGAGTTTGCCTCAGTGGGCCCACTCATGAGATATTGCCAGAGACAGGGCCCTTGGCCTGGAGGGAAACTGCCAGGGATAGTGCCTTGAGGCCAGGGAGAAATATGATCTTGGAAGAGGGGTCGGAGTACAAGCACCCCAGCACCCTAGCAGTAAGAGGGGCTCTTTGCCTCCTAGTCGCATCAGCCGCCATGAGGGGCTCTTTACTAAAACCATCACAAGGCGATCATTCTTGGAGATCATTCTGGGATTGTGTCATTTGGGAGAAGAAAGGGTAGGCTGGCTGGGCTCTGGGTCTTGTCCCAAAGTGAATCTTTCAGTCTGTTGAGTGGAAACTGAAATCCAGCAATTGTAGCCCAATTTGTAGCCTGTTAGGAGATGGTCATGCCTTGCTCGTCATCCTAGCATCTCTCAGGTGCCTTGGTATTTTGGATCGTAAACTGGGTAAGACATTGAAAGTCCACGAACTGCAGATGGTTTGCTCCAAATGTCAGCTCCCCTGAGAACACCAGGCATGGCATCCCTGGGCACCAAATGTCTCTGACAAGTGTCAGACTTTCTGAAATGATTTACTCTAAAGTTTGGAATCTCTTTTCTTCAAGAACACCAAACCCAAACAAACAAGCCAGAACCAAAGCATTTGGAAGCTTTGGGTTCCTTAAGCACATTCAAATTCAAATGCTCTAAACGGTCTCTGGTCTCATCAATAATCATCCCTCCAATGATGTGGACAGGTTGTAAATGATACATCAAACAGAAACAAAAGAAATTAGCATCGATTCCTTTTTTAAACATTTAAAGTTAGAGTTTAGAACCTAAAATAACGAATGGTGATTGATCTTTAGAATTCTGGTCCTCAGAAGTCTACTACCTTTCAGTTCTAAGAAAGGGAAGTTATTATTGCTTCATCAGTTATAGATTTACTCAAGTTTATAAACTGTGTGTTTAGTTCAAAAGGATAAATCTTAATTCTATTGTTAGGAGCTTTTCTGCTCAGCTATCTTTGAAAATATTGCCATTAACTGACATCCAGTGACTTTCTAGCTACTTAGAAAGGAAATGGGAGAGAAAACTTCCCCTTCCTTCCCATACACACACACACACACACAACGCACACACAGATACACACACACTGATACATACATACACACACCGCACACCCACACACACACCCCTCAAATCAGTAACGTGGGCCCCAACAAAACAGGCAGATGGGCTCGAGGAACAGTCTTGAACAGGGATGGGTAATAACGATAGCCCACACTCATATAGCACTTGGACTTGTAAAGTGCTTCACAATTATTATCTCATCCTCACAGCAACCCTGGGAGGTAGGTGCTACGAGTGCCATTATTATCGCTATCTTACAGATGAGAAAACTGAGGCAGATAGAGGGGATGTGACTTGGCCAGGGTCACATAGCTGGTACAAGTTAGATCGGAACTCAGACCTTCAAAACACCAGCACTCCACACACCACCCTGCCCGGCTGCCTCATAGATTTAAAGCTGGAAAGGTTAGACCAACCCTCTTATTTTATAGATGAGAAACAGGCACAGAAGTTAAGTGACGACATGATCTCTTGATTCAAAGCTGACTCACCCCTTGTCCCAGGGAGGAGGGAAGGGAAGGCCCTCCCCACTGAGCTTTGCTCGGCAGAAGCCTGGGGTGGCCTCTGAGGCACCTTTCTCTTGTCAGGAATCACTTTGACTCATTCCAGGAATCATCTCCTTCTGTAGGTGAGTCCAAGAGTGGGTGCGTTGAGCCTTGGGGCTCTGGTCAGTCTACCCGGCAGAGGATGGCACGTCGTGGCTCCTCGCCTCTCCTGGGGTCAGTCATCCTCTTCCAGTGACAAAGGAGAAACCAGCTCTCCTCTCCTCTCCTTCTCCTTCCTTCTCTCGTTCTCTGCTGGAAATTGGGGGGTCTGCCTGCCTGCTGTTGGGAAGGGCCCCCCAGGCCCAGGAGAGCTACCTGTTAGCCTGCTCTTTTCACAAATAATTAGGTCCTATTTTTAGAAACTCTCTTCTTATAGAGGAGTACTTTTAATAGGATTTCTATGTTTATAGCTGCCCAGGAATTTCCTGTAATAGTCGTCAGCTTTACGAGCCACATTAAGTAGGCTCTCTCTTAGCCATGAGGGTTCAGTTCACCAAGCCCTCTACTAATCCTCCCACCCAGCCCCAGCCTGAGTTCAGGCCTTCATCCCTCTCCCTGGAACCTTGAAAATGTCCTCCAAACTGGTCTTTTTGCCTTGTCTCTGTCCACATCCTCAGCCTGACCATGGCTGGATAAACCTCTTTTCCTCCGAGGCAGGGGGACGTCCTCTCTTCCTCATCTCTGGGTCCTCTAAAGGACCAGACAGAGTGCATTGTAGAGAGAGGCTAAATCTATTCTTGTTGAGTGCCTGGGGGGAAAATGCCATTTCCTCAAGTCTCAGTTTACCTAAATATATCAAGAGGCTCCACCTCTTTTGCCTTTCCTAATGGCCTTAATAAGGCATCCCTAACACTTCAAAAAAATTAAGTCCTTCACAATTTGGCTCCCACCTCTCTTCCCAGACTCGTTCCATTTCCCATGATTTCCTCTCTCATATGGCCCATTCTGTTAGAGTTATCCTCGTCTCCCTCCAGTTCATACCTCCTTTCCCTGGCAGAAGCTCTCCCCTTGGCCTGGAATGAATGTCCTCCCTTCTCACCTCTTCCTTTTGGAATCCTGAGCTCAGATCGCCCCAGACCACCCCAAATTTATCTGCATTTACTTGGCTCCATTTTCAATTTGCTCATAGGTGGACATTCTTTCCCCTGATAGAATACAAGGCCTTTGTACTTGAAGGCAAGTCCTGTTTTTTGTTTTCGTCTGTATCTTCAGCACATAGAGTGGCACCTGTCACATAGCCGGGGCTTAATAAATGCTTGTTAATTGGTATAATGATCAGGACAGTCTTCTCCTAAGAGGTGATCATTGAAGGAAACTAGGCAATCCCTCGGGACCTGAGGAGACTGAATGATTCTGTTCATGTATGATTTCTCATAGGTTTCAGAAATAGAAAGGACTGAAGCAGTTATTTTGTCCAACCTTTTCATATATCTAAGACATAGAGAAATGAAGTGACTGCCCAGAGTTCCAGAGAAAACACCCCACAAAGCCAGAGGGAGAATCCTCTTCCTCTTCTTCCAGACCGAGTGCCATTTCCACTCTACTAAGCAGATATGAAAGTTTATTTTCTTGCCTGGGCCCTCAGATCCCATCCCATCATCTGTCTACTTATTAGTGAGTGAGCACAACCATGATGGCTTCATTCCTATAGGAGTTCCCAGGAGCCTTTGACTGTGTCCTAGAGGGCTTCAATCGCTCACAAAGGTGAGTCAAAGAGAAAAGATTCAGTGGTTTGAGTTTTCACCAAGATCTGTGGTCAGAGCCGGATGGGCCAGTCATTGTCAGTCCATCATCCCGTGTGCCTTGGCTAAGTCTTTCATGCCCATGGAAAGGGATCAAGAGAAAAGGAGTCTGGACTGCATTTTAGCAAAGACACAGTCCTAGGAAGAACACCCAAATCCCCCATCTCATTAACACTTATTCTCTAGGTTAGGCTGCATGGCAACAGATCAAGCAGCCTCCCAATCTCTGTAGAATTCCAATCATTCATAGTTGGGATGTGTCAGTATGCTGAACAGTATGGTGATGAGAGTGTTGGGGGAGAGACAGAGAGAGATGGACAGACAGAAACAGAATGAGAAGGGGGGGGGAGTGTGAACAACAAAAGTGCTTGTACTGGTATCCACGTCACATAGGGCCGCTATGGAAGGTAAAGTCGGGAGATCACAGATCTACTGAACAATCTTCTCTCACAGTTCTAACTGCACGAGAGACATGGATTGTTAGTTCTGAGAGTCAGCACAGGGGATAGCCAGGCCTAGGTTCAGATCCTGTTCTGCTGCTGACTCACTCCATGACTGCTTTATGAGATGGGGACGGGAAAACTGCCTGTCCTCTCCTCACCCCCCAACCATTTGCCACGTCCCGTCATTCTTCTTTCACAGCATCTCTTCCACACATCTACTCTTTACATCACAACCATCTGAGCTCAGGCCCCTCCTGGCCCTGTTTTACCTCTCATATGCACTCCTGTAAAAGCTGTCTTCTTCAACGTGTCCTCCATCTGCCACCAAAGCGATCTTTCTAAAGTGCGTGGCTGACTACCTCGTTCCCCACGCTCCAGAAACCTCGTTGGCTCCCTATCACTTCTCGGATGAAATATAAGCAGTTGGCTCTGGCTTTTCAAGTCCTCGTGGTCTGCTTCTAATCCCTGCTTCCCCATTGACTTCCTATTTCCCCGATGCGGCGTCCCCTCACGAAACCGTGTATCTTGCATTGCCTTTGTGCAGGCTGTCCTTGCTCTCCCTCGGCAACTCTGCCTCACGAACTTCCTGGCTCCCTTCACAGCTTGGGTCAAGGCCACCTCCTCCGGGGAGCTTTCCCTGATTATTGTTTTCCCACCTGGAAAACGTACTCCAGCCTTACCGTAGAGTGATTTTGTCTTTGTCAAATGACGTTAGAGACCAGCGCCCACTGATGAGGGGATTCCCTGTCGTTCCTCTTCTCAATCCCTTGGGGACACAGTGGGACCCTGTAACTGATAACCTAGCCTCTCCACTTCCTAACAGAGGGGAAAGCGTGGAATGAGAAGGAGCGTAGTCAGTGGATACCAGCCTGCAAGAGACTGTGACCTCCTCGGATCCAGGAGACAGAAGAAATGCAGCGGCCGGTTCTGTCGGCGCTGCCGAGAACTGATCTGGCCCTTCCTCACTCGGCTGTCCATTGCTGCACTCTCCCTCTCTCAGGAGGCAGCTGAGGGTAGTCCCAATCTTTCGTAAGAGCTCCTTTGAAAAAGAACCTGGTTTATTTGAGATGATGTCGATGACCGCGGCATTGCTACTGGACGCATTCGTTACTAACATGGAGCCGGGAGGAGGCAATAGGTTGCCAAACACACAGATGTCAGAGAAGGAAAGAAAGGAAATTAGAAAGGCGGAGATGGAAAGAGAGACAGAGAAACAGATCTCACAAGTGCAGCAGACACTTGCCAGTGGAATCATGTCTGGGGGCTTCAGTTGAATCAAAGAATTGTGGATTTATATTTTTGTAACTTCCTAAAGCAGAAAAGACAAATGTGGATCCAGATCTCCTCTATGCAAACAAAGCAAGCGGCTTGGCAGAGCAGGACCTAATATGGGAAGTGGTGCCCCAGTCTTTCCATGGTGGGTCTGAAAGGAAAATCTTCCTATGAGGGGCTGAGATTAGGGCATGACCAGAAAGGCGATTCCCTAAGAATGGACCACAGAGGAAGAAGATGGGGAAGAGTGCTGTCACCTACAGGAAGGCGGGCCTCCAAAAGAGGGTCAGTAACTTCATCTTCAGTCTCTAGCCCACACAACTGCTAGACATTTAGGTTTAATTTACCAGGAAAAGTATATACGGTCCACTCCTCCAGAACATAGGCTCCCTGAGGGTAGCTGGCACAGTGCGGACACTCTCAAGGTCCTTTGTGTCTGTTGATTTGACTCGGAAGGAATGGACAGGCACTGGGAGGCCCAGATGTGCTGCTGAACCTGTTGTAAACCTAGAAGGATGATGTTTCCCTCACTGTCCAGTCCCTTGAAATTCTGTGATTAGGTCGAGCTCAGCTTGGCACTTCCTGCACCTTTACTGGGAGTAAGCTTAAGCCCGGGGCTCCTTAGAACTCAGTCCCACAGGACTCCGAGTTTGTCCCTCCTGCCAGTTCGATCAGTCTGACGTGGCCAGCTTCTCACAGAGGGGGCATCTTTGGGACGGGAGCCACCGAGCAGGTCTCCGGAAGGAAGGCTGACTCGGCCAATAGGTCCTGCTCTGCAGAGCTGCCAGCATTTGGAGACTGGTCTCACCAGGGAGGGGCACCTGCGGCTTGGCCATCCAAACATCCCAGAGCTGGGCCACGGTCCCAGGTTAGTCAGGCAGGCGGCCAAGAAATCCTGAGTAATTACTACTAGGTGTCAGCACCAAAGGTGCTGCCGGCTCTCAAGGACCCTGGAGTCTAAGACCATCCACAAAAGGAGTCTGACTAGCAGAGGGGAAGAAAGGGAAGATGCCCAGCACCGAGGGCCCCAGGGGCCCGGGGACGGCGAATTCCCGAGCTGAAGAGATCTGGCCCAACAAAGAGGCTCCTGGGGCTCGGGGAAGTCCGGAGGTCCTACTAAGTGCCTGCGGCGGGGCTGACTGAGCGGGGGGAGAAGAATAGGGGGAAAGGGGCAAATCCCTGACCACGGGAGGGTGCAAGCACTGAGACTAGCATGGACGAAGCAAGCTGCAGACCGGATAGATCGGAAATAACCAAAGGAGGGAGGCGAAGGAATAAAGAGGAGCTGGGGGGGGGCTGCGGGGGGGGGGGCTCGGGGCAAAGGCTGAGACCACCCCCCACCCCGGGGCGTGGAGCCTCTAAGTCCGGTTGTGCGGGTTTGCTGGTTGTTTGAAATCAATCTTAGATCTCTCTGGGTGGAGGGGGCGCCTAGACTCGGTCTCTTCCCCTCTCGGAACCTCAGGTTCTTCTTCGGACAGATAAGGCCGTTGGATTAGATCGCCAGACAGTAGCATCCGAGCTGCAGGACTTGCCTTGCAACGCGGTTTTGTCTCCAAAGACGGAGAGCCGGAGGCCCGGGGAGGCTGGGTGACTGGCCCAGGGTCGTCCCCCGTTAAGGGGTACTCCGCCCCAAGCAGCCCCCAAAGGACGCCTTCCAAGACTGCCCAGGGCAGACCCCATTTCTGCCTGGGGAAGCCCCCGCACTCTCGGGGGCCCGGAGTGCAGTCCGTGACTGGGGGGATGGGCTGGCCCGGGCGCTCTCCGCACCCCGGGGGGAACTCAGACCACCCCTCTCCTTGGCAGCCCCAAGGCCGGTGCTGGGCAGAGGCGGGGCCAGGACCGAGCCGGGCGGGGCCCGAGGGGCGGGGCCCGAGGGGCGGGCCTCTTAACCAGGCGCGTTCCAGACCTTCCCTTGTTTGGGCGTTGCTAGGAGACAGGGCTCCGCGGCCCTGATCCGGTTGGTGCTGGGAAGGACGCGGGAAGGGGGCGGGGTTTCATAGGGAAGTGGGGAGTAGGATCGGGCCGGGAGTCGGGGGAGGGGCCGCTCGTTGGCAGGGAGGCGGGGCCGCGAGGCTGGGGGCGGGGAGAGCGCGGGAGGAGGGGCGGAGCCTGAACCAGGGGGCGGGGTCGGCGGCGCGAGGCGGAGTCGAACCTCGACCTTGTTTGGACGTCGCTAGGCGACGGGTCTAGACGTGCCCAGTCAAGAGCCGCGCTGGGGCTGACGCCGCGAAGGGGGCGGGGCTCGCGGCAGCCCCGTTAGTGCTGACAGGCGGACTGGCCTGAGGCGCCGGAGTTCTCCTACCTGCGAGTCTCGCCTTTCGGGCCGCCGCTGCCCAGGCGCTCTCCGGCAGGGCGCGGGGTTCGGGGCCGCGGGGCAGGGGCTGGGGGAGGCGCTCTGCCCTCGCGCCGGCCCCGGACATCCCGACGGCCCTGAGCACAGCGGGCCCGGGGCGGGGCGCGGCGCAGGTGAGTCTGGCGGGTTCGGGAGAGGTGGGGA
>NW_020954577.1:18102736-18177821 GCF_900497805.2 Vombatus ursinus | reverse complement strand
GGGGGGGGGAGGGGGCGGGCAGTGCGGCCAATGGGACGCGGCGGAGGCGGGGCCTCGGCGCTCCCGGCGACCAATGGGCGCGGGTGGGGGCGTGGCGCGGCGGCCGAGCCCGGCTTCCCGGGGCCGACTGCTCAGTTTGGCCTCGGGAGCCGAGGCGGGCGCGCTCGGGGCCGCGCTGGTCTCTTGGTTCGGTCGGTGGGACCGCGGCTGAGCCGCCGGCGGGGGGCGCCCTCCGCGGGGCGTCCCTCTGACTACGTGTGTCCTTGGCCCCCCAGCTCGGCGCGGCAGCGGGCGGACGAGGCCGACGCGGCGGCCGGGGGGCGGCCCCCAGCCCGCCTCGGTCATGGGCAATGGGCTGTCGGAGCCCGGCCCCGGCCTGCTGGCCGGCCTGCCCCCCTTCCAGTGCTTCCACATCGTGATCCTGGGCCTGGACTGCGCCGGCAAGACCACGGTGCTGTACCGGCTGCAGTTCGACGAGTTCGTGAACACGGTGCCCACGAAGGGCTTCAACACGGAGAAGGTGCGCGTGACGCTGGGCAACGCCAAGACCGTGACCTTCCACTTCTGGGACGTGGGCGGCCAGGAGAAGCTGCGGCCCCTCTGGAAGTCGTACACGCGCTGCACGGACGGCATCGTGTTCGTCGTGGACTCGGTGGACGTGGAGCGCATGGACGAGGCCAAGACGGAGCTGCACCGCATCACGCGGCTGGCCGAGAACCAGGGCGTGCCCGTGCTGCTCGTGGCCAACAAGCAGGACCTGCGCGACTCGCTGCCGCCGGCCGAGATCGCGCGGCTGCTGGCCGTGGGCGAGCTGGCCGCGTCCACGCCCTGGCACCTGCAGCCCACCTGCGCCATCATCGGCGACGGGCTGCGCGAGGGCCTCGAGAAGCTGCACGAGATGATCCTCAAGCGCAGGAAGATGCTGCGCCAGCAGAAGAAGAAGAGATGAGGCGGCGGAGGGGGGCCGGGGCCGGGGCCGGGGCCGGGGACCCCCCGGGAGGCGCGGGCTGGGAACTGACCAGCGGGCACACAGCAGCTGTAGGCGTTTGACCTCGAGTCCCTGGTGAAATAAAGCTATGGACGGTGCCTGTCTGTCCGCCCGCCCGCCCGCCTGCCTGCCGTATGGCTTAAATGCCCTGGAATGGAAGTGTGAAGAGGGGCTCGCAAACTCGTATTTATTCACGGGGTGGGGGGGAGGGGCTGCGTTTCGCCAGCTTTGGGCCGGGGGGAGTGCCAGGATTTGAGCCGAATCCGCGGCTGTGTTAATTAGGCTGCTGCCGAGGCCGGTCCCATTCCGGTGTGAGATGGGACCTCTTCAGGCGCATGGATTAGTTATCCTGACGAGGAGCATGTTGTGGTGGGTGGTGGTCTCATTTCTTAGAAAGAGCTATGCATCCCCCTCCCCAAGGGGCCGCGGGGACGCTCCTTTGTCTTTAAGAGGTGGACTGCTGTCGGGAGCACTCACTGTCACTCGCAGCCCCGGGAGAGATCTGCTTGACCCCCTTTTCCAAAAGACGTGTCTCTGTGTGTTTAACACATGCCTGCAGACGGGGCTTGTGCAGAAAAGCATCTGGGTCAGGGGGAACAAAAGAAAGGAGACGTATTGGCCCGTGTCCGGCCCTTAGCCCACGGGGGAAAAGACGATTGTGCAGACGGGAGTCGGGAGTGTGGGGTTTGTCTACCTTTTCAGTATTGGGGGAGGCACCTAAGCTTTATGGGCAGCCCTCGGCCTTACGTTGTTTACAAAGTGAACAAACAGTGTTAGGTGGGCAGGACAGCGGAAAGGGGAAAAGCCTAATTCTCGTTGGTACAGTACATCTGACGATCAAACATTCGAGGACAAGCATCTGAAAGAAGCTGTAGCAGAACTTTGTTTTATCAAAACTGCTGGTGCTCTAGGAAACCAGAAAGGGGAGAAACACCCCTTAACTTCAATGTGAAAATGTGGTGTTGTTTTTTTTAACCAAAAAAAGTCATCCTTTTCTACCGACCAGCAATGACTTCTAACTGCCATGTGTTTAGAAAACCTCACTGTTAATTCTGTGTGTAAAGAAACTTGATTTGTACAACCAGCCACTGTTTGTTCTGAAGGCGACCAAAAATGCACTTTAGCGGGGTGGTTTTTGTTTTGTTTGATAGTGGAACGGCTGACTTTATGGAACCTTGGTTTAAATAAACAAGAGTTAAAATCGCAGCAGCTTCCAGTGGGGATTTTTATGATGTTCTTTGTACCTGCGTTAGTGACAGCCACTTGGTGGTGTCTATTTATAGACGTGTGGCTGACTTTCATATCGATAAACCCAACCTAAGTCACTGGGGAAGGAGGGTTAGCCTTCCAGTCTGCTTCTGCCCCTTGTCTACAGGGCCCTCAGAAGTAGTCTGTTGGGAAACAGAAACGTTGCCCTCCAGGGTGTACTGTGTGTTACAGGAGAAATGTTACTGTGGCTTAGGCCAGGGGCAGCCGCAGACATCCCAGGGGGTATCGGGGCTTTCCGGGAAAGGACAGACTTTGCCTTCTGTGCTAGGGCTAATACTTACTATTAGATCATAATGGGAAACTGTCATCCACGTGTCACTAATAAAACAATTGAATATTTAAATGTTCAACCTGCAACACCTAAGCTGCTTAGCTGCCCTGTAATCTGACCTGGTTTGTTTCCAGGTGAACAAATTTGTCTTCACCTTATCTCACCTTTTGTAATTTTATCATCATGTAATTCTTGCTCTTCCCCCCACCCCCTTTTGCAGCAGCTTGGCCCCTTAGAAGAAAAACCTACTTTTTAGAAAAAGATACATTGTACACAAGTGTCTTGCCTCCTTTGACTGTGGGGCTTTATTATCAGCATTTTATTGAAGGCAGCAGACCCACCTATGACTGACTTGCCTCTAAGTAACAGTGCCCGAGTTCTCTAAATGAACATTGAAATGACCTTTCGGTCTGAGCATAGCAGGGGGCAGGGTACTGCTTTTTCCCCCTCCACTCAGGACTCTGGAATGATTTGGATATGTTTAATCTTTCTTGCTCATCTCCCTGGGGCCTCTTGAGGCAAAGCTGAAATAGGTTCTGTTGTGTTGGGAAGACCTCTCGTACCCTCTTGGTGACCCCCAAATCCCTGCACCCAGACTGGGCTGACCAGGGAGGCTCTGGAGGCAAGACGTGGTGAATTCTTCTGTTAGCGCAGCCTAGCTCCTACCCCACTGCTGTATCATTTTAAATAGTGGCTAGAGTCACTACTGTTAATGTTACTTCATGGAAAATCGTCTTGAGGACTGAGTTCCTGAAAAATTAACTGTTCAGCTACAAAACTTGTTTTCTTTTCTCCTGTTCTAGTTTAATCATTTTCACATGGGTTCATAGAACATTTCTTGAAACAAAATTGGAAGAACTTTAGGGGGGAATTACTCCTTGTTCTTGATAAAATGACTTTTTTTTTCCTCTAAGGGATTTTTTCCCACTGTCCTGATAATTATTTCATTAACCCAGTATTTCCGGTCACCACCAAATCATATTACAATGAAGAAAAGTTAACTTCCCAGCATTAACTTTTTAAACTTTCAGGGTAGTAAAAGTACTCAAGGAACTTTGTAAGCACAAAGAAAGAAATGACTTTTTGGAATATTAAAATTCTATGATAGGAGAGAAATGTCAATATTCAGTAAGTTTATCTCTGACAAAATTCTGGATTGGGGGGATCACTCCCTGATGGGAGCTATCAGAAACCAGGCACCGATACGTAAGGGTCTGCCAAGAACAATGTGTTGCATTTCAGTTTCCACAAAAAAGCACTTTGGCTTAAGAGATGTAATGAGCTAGCCTGGTGGGCTGGGCAAGGCTGGGCAAATAGAACCAAGGCCTTCAGGCTAGTTGGGGAACTGTAGAATTGTCAATGTTAGCCCCTCAAAAGGAGCAGGAGAGCATCTCTACTTGGGGAGTAGGGGAGGGGGGATTATTGACATAAAACTTGTATAGGTGGGAGGAAAAAGTATTGGAAGACAGGACCCTTGGGTCGACAACTTGGCAAAGACCATCCTCATTGGGCTTCTTCTAAATCTTATTTCTCTCACATCTACACTTTCAGTATAATTCTAACTGTATTGTAACAATATATTTTCTGTAAGAACACTTTTCATGTAATGCTTATTGTAAAATAACATCACTAAAGCAAACTAACCACCTTTCTCTGTACTTTGCAAATATCCTCTGTTCTGCTGTCCCGCTCGGGGCCCTGGACCCTGGTGAACTTTGAGCCCACCCAGCCTGTCCTCAGGGTGCTGTGTATTCTCGGGGGCTAATTCCTAAGCCACACTGCTGGGCCTCCCCTCTCTTCCCCCACCCCACTTTTCATCCCTAGCTCTGGTGTGCCTGTTTTCTTCTCCTTTTAGTTTCCAGCTCCTTGTGCTGGCTTAGCCCAGAGCCTGGCACATAGTAGGCACTTGATATGAATGACTGTCCTCCTTCCCACCCTCCCTTCATCTCTTGTTTTTTTCCCTAAGTGAAGTTGACGTACTCGCTAGAAGGGTGCTGGTTTTTCTAACAGAAACTTGCCATCCTGAAAGGCGGACCAGGGTCTGATAACCCAGGCTCATCTTTACCTGTAGGGCTTGAAGGTCTGCCAGACCTTCACAGACATTTGCTTATTAGAATGTCCTAGTAGCCCTGAGATGGGGGTTCATACTGGAGTGAAGTGCTGTCCTCCTTTTGTAGACAAGGAAACAAATTTAAGTGAAAGGACTTGTCCCTGCTCCCAAGTGTGGGAGATGCAGCGTCCACCCAGGCCCCTCCTGGCTCCCGGGCCTGCTGCCAGATACCACGCTTCCTCCACTCAGCCAAGGGAGAGGCATTCTTTGGCCAGTTCTCTCCCTCTTTGGTGAGAAGTTGGCTCTTCAATTGTCCCTATCACAAAGGAACATCTTAACAGAGAATTCTCTGGCTAAAAAAAGACTTAGAATGACCTATAGACAAGCCAAAGTGTGATGGTAAGAGCCGTGGCCATAGAAGGTCTGCATCATTCACCAACAACCATTGGTGTATGAGAAATGGTATAGATCACGTGCCGCTCTCTTCAGTGTCATGACACCAAGGGCCTGAACACAACGGGGGGATTATGCGGTCTCCTGGCTTTTAGTCTCATCTAGGAAATCCTGTAAAACAGATGAGGTGGTCCATGCCCTACTGAGATTGACTTCCCTCTTGTAAGCATGCAATTCACAATATCCCAGAGGAAAGCTATATTTAAAGGAGGAAAACCAACCGTGGAATGAGCAACCATATGTACTCAAAGATGTCCCCAAACCCTTGGAATCACTAAGTACCCCGAGTATGAAGGCCCTTCCCATATGGCCTCCCTCCAGCATTTAGAGGCTTCTGCAGTCTGGTTCCAGCGTCCCTCCCTTTCACACAGTCTGCAGCTGGACTGCACTCTTGCTGTTTCCTGAGCCCAGCATCCTTTCTCCTGCCTCTGATCCCACCCAGGCCATCCTTCCTCATGCCTCCCTCTTGGAACCCCTAGCTTTCTTTGATAACTCGGCCTAGGGGGCATGTCTTCTGGGATGCCTTCTAGGGTGCTTGGTCTTGGAGACTCCTACAGTCCAGCTAGTCCTAGTACTTGAGGACTGGGAATTGGCATTATACACCAGGACCGGCAGAAAGAACATGCTTTCCCAATCGTCTAAGAACATTTCATTCAAAACAAAACAAAGTTCAAATTTTTTAGATATCAGTTCTTACTGGCCGAGTCTGGGCTGGAGAGTTTTATGAAAGTGAATTTGCCTTTAACAAATTCAGTTTCCTTGAAGAAGAGGGGAAAATTCCCCTGAAAGTCCAGCTGGAAAATATTCTGAATTTTAACATTCCATGAAGATCTGGTTGAAGGAGAAGGATGAAGACAAACGTGTGTGATTTTTAAACACACATATTCTGAAGTAACAAATGAGGGCTGATTACATGCTTGCAAAAAATGATTTGCTACAGCTTTATTTCCTATGTCCACCTTCCCTGATCTAGGATTTTAAATAATCCATTTAGAAAGGGGAAAAAAAAAAAAGAAACTCTTGTACTTTTTAGAGCGATAACTTGTGAGGGATACACCTACTTCCTGACCTCTCTAGGAGAATCTCCCTGTCCTCTAGGAAAACTGAAGCATTCAAGAGCCAGTTGTCAATGGGTTAAGTTCTCCTGGAGGGTTATAGGCAGTAATTTCTTGTGACACCAGCCCTAGAGAGCAGCCGGTTTTGAAATGTGAAGTACTAATGCTTTGCCGTGTGAGACACCTGACCCAGGGTGAACCGTAGAGGAGAAAGGAAGCTAACTGGACACAGACGGAGCCTGGACAGGCCAAAGAAAGCAGGGTGAGAAAATACCACATCGTGGTAAATAGAGGGGGAAATGGAAATGGGGGGAGAGCTAGAAGGAAAAGAGGAAGGAGGGGGGGAGCCAAGCTCAGAGTGGCGTAGGGAGGCCTGAGGAAAAAGTCTGGCGATTCCACACCATGTCAGGTGAAATCTCTCTTAGCTAATGAATTCTTGCCTTCATTCTCTCAGCTCAGTTGATGAAGAAACTAAGCCCCCTTTCAAATGTTCTATTTTTTTTCCCCATGGGTATCTTTCATTTATTTCTCTTCCGTGATTGAAACCTGGTAGTCAGCATGGGGGTTCTCCTCACCCTTTTAAAAAATCCTCTAAGTTCAGGGTCACCAAATCCTGTCATCTCTTCCTTAAACACCTCTCAGATGCACCCATTCCTTTTCCATCCCATGTCCTGATTCGTCCAGACCTTTGTTCCCATGTTTTCAATGCTCCAGGGCGAGTGGGTGAAGTTCCAGTGTGGTGGGCATCCTTTGGTATAAAGTAAAAAAACAAAAACAAAAAACACAACAAAGCCATGCTGTGTGAGATCTGAAGTTTTAAATGTCTGGGAGCTTTATTCCTATGCTTAGAGTTAGTGTGGGGTAAGGGTGGAGCCAGGAAGCTGGGGGTCTCCTTGTAACCTCCGACACAAAGTGTGTGGCCCAGGGCCAGTTACTGCTGCTTCCCGTGCCCTGAGGCACCTTCCGAAGTCTCTGGTCACGGGTGAATTTCCACTGAGATGGAGGGAGGCCTCATTTTTGTCCCTTTTCTCTTTTTTTAAATTAAATTCTCTTTTCTATTAGGAATTTAACCGTTATTGACCAAGGTTAGCATGAACATTCGAGGAACAAAAAAGAGAATTGTTTCTGTAACCACGGACTTCTGTTTTATAGTTTTCAGAAGCTACGTATTAAATAGAACACGGACGTCCTGTTGTGTCTCCTTTGGGCTGTGTTAGTGTGCTTCTCTGTATAGTTTCCCCCTCCTTTTCTCGTTTTGTGGGAGAAGTTTCTATACCAGGAGTCCCCTCTCTGCACTGCCGCTCCCCCCTTGGCCACCGCCAACGATGACACAAACAAAAAGTTAAATTGTTATACTGGAGTTCCTTCAACTTACAGGTTGGCTGCTTCAGTCTTTCCTGTACCGCTGCCAGACAAACACAAACGCTGCTCTCATGGCTGCACTCCCATACATCCTGACTAGCCCACTGTGGCTCCCCGTTGCCTACTTGATCAAGTCGAGACCCAGCTGCCTGACCATCCTTCTTTGCAGCTCATCCTCAGCACTAAAGAAAACCCTCCTTGTGGGAGAAGGCCTTGGGGGCCATGCTGGGGGCTTCAGGTCGGATGAGGGTCCGAGGGTCTCTCGTCTGTCTGAGGATCAGCCAGTCTAGGTGGGGAGAGGCTCATTCCTAATTGAATGGCAGGGTGATGGATCGGGCGCAGCAACCCTCGAAGGTAATCTGAAAAAATAGTTCCAGACTGGCCCATGGGCTTGGCTGGTGTAGGTACTCACACCTGCCTTTGAACCAAAGAGGCATCTTCTGCACCACTTCTGCTGGGGTCAGGTAGGACTGCTTCATTCAGTCAGTCATTTATTCACTTAAGTCATTATTTGTGAGTCACCCTTGTATGGAAGACACTCATTGAGACAAAGGCCTGTCTTCAAGAAGTTTGAATCTAATAGGAGAGACTAGGCAATTATGGGAAATATAATCCAATCACAATGATTATGTGAAGCACCATGAGATACAAACAGAGCCCAAAGAGGGGAGATCTCTCCTGAGGGATGATCAAGTAAGGCTTCCTGGAGGAGGCATCAAGGACAGGATGGGACCCAACCCTAGACAACTTTGCAGGAAGGAAGGAGAGGCAGTGAGGATGGGGTGCTCTGGGGAGCTTTGGCAGTATGGGTACTATGAACACATTGATGGGGTGTGTTAAGTTTTACAAGGCACCTTCACCAAAACAAATGTGGCTAGCCGTATTTTGGGGGGTAGGGTTGAAGGAAAAGAGCTGATACCTATGTGGGTGCCCAGCCTGAAAACAGCAACAGGCTGTGTGAGAACGGAATCTGTGGAAATGTTTGCATGAAGCCTGCCTTGCCTAAATCTCAATATATTAATCCATGCTGACCGCCAACAGCTGCGTGATCTCTGCGGCTGCCGGCCAATTAGGATTCATCCCGAAAGGCTGTTTGTTGCACTTTCTTGGTGGATCCTGAGAAGAAAATCCACTTTTATTTCCCACAGCCCCCCAGTCATTCCTCCTAACAAAGGAGGACACAGAAGCAGAACAAACCGGACTGGACGGGTCTGGCCGCCTGGGCCTTCTTCCGCTCCTGCTGCCTGGAGGCTTCAAGCTGAGATCTGCTTCTTCTGATGTTTTCCTTGACCTTGTCCTGGAGGTCGCTCAGTGGTTCTCGCTGCCCTCCTCAGTTCACAGTCTTCCCCTGCATCGCTTTGGCCAGGGGTTCCTCTTTCGTGATGGTCCCAATTTCTTTATCAGCCATTCTCAAGTTAGTGGAGATTTGTTTCCAATTGTTTTTCTTGCTACCACAAGGAAGGCTGCTACAAGTATCCCTTTCAATCCAAAGTACTTCCCACCGAAGAGAAATCTTTGAGAGCAGCAGTCTACTCTTAGGAACCTGGGCGGGGGAAGTCCTTTGTCAATGATCATTGTGAGTGTGCAGGGGGCCAGCTCTTTCCCCACTTTATGGTGTTTAAAAAAGCAAATGTGCTTACCTCCACATATAGGTATGAATAAATAGGTGACTATATGGGTATATATGGGTGTAAACTTAGGGGGATGGTGTGGTACCAGCTTTGTCTCGGAAGACCAGGGCAGTTCTGAATGAAAGCGAAGCAGCTGGCGGTGGTTTCTTTACCAAGTAGGTGTCCTGCCCCTTGGCGAAGTGTTTTTTAGGGCTTTAGGAAACGGGCTGCCCTCAGAACCAGTTACTGGTCTGGAACACGTCTTGCTAATGGGGAAAAAATATGCCTCCTCACTTTTTCCTTCCCACAGAGGGGCGTCTTCAATGGTCATTGATCGGAATTGAGGTGGGTTAGTTTCTCTATGAGGTTTTTGGTTAGAGAATCAGAATGTGAGAGGCATCTCTGCAGGAGCCTGTAAGAATCTGCAGTTCTGCTCAAATAGCCGGGAGAGATGAAGCCCTCCCTGCCCACACCCCCTGCACCCCCAACCCTGGGTTTGCCTCACAGGGGAACACGAGAGACAGCGAGGTGTTGGAGGCCACAGTTCTTCGCACTGTTTTCAAAGGAGGAGATTCCGAGGCTTCTCTTCCTCTGGCCTAGGAATGGTCTGCCCCGGATACGGCTGAGGCTGCGAACTGATGATAATGGAAAGTGAAGGGCAGGGCCATCCTCGGCGGGGGCTTGGCCCTGCAGGCTGCCGGAATTCTCACGAGTTACCAATCACTTTCCAAACATCAGGCTGGAGGGCGTGGGGTCAATAAGCAGTCACTGGGGAGGGGCCTCACCCCTGCTCCCCTGGAGTTGTCCCATGTTTTCATTGCTGTAGAAACAGGGCAGAGGCCCGGAGCTCCCCACCAAGGTTCCTGTGACATAATACCTGTGTTTGTGTGTGTGGGGGGGGGATGACAGAGGAAGTCCAAATGCGATGTGTTTCAGGTGGTCATTTCTTCTTGCCCCCACCCCTCTTAGTGAACCAAAGAGGTAAAACCTGGAAACAAGCAGAGGTGGGAGGTGGGAGGTTGCCTCCCAATTGGTATTTCTGAGAGGTTAGAGCAGCATGAGGGGAGAGTGCCCCTCCTCTCCCACTCCTCTTGAGCATTTTGGGTAGATATTGGAGTGTGTGTCGTGACTGTACTTGTTAGGGGTTTCAGGAATTGTGGTGGAAGGTTCTTGGAGGCAGCCTGCATGGCCGGGTGGATAGAGTGCTGGACCCTGGATTAAATCGGACTCTGGACACAGACACCTGAGTGACACTCCCTTCCCCCTGCATGTCATTTAGTTACTGAGTCTCGGCTTCCTCATTTTATAAAATAATGCCTTCAGTGTGTCCCTCCCAGTCTTGTCAGGAGGAAATCGGTCAGCTGATGTTTGGAATGACTTTTGCCAGTGATGATTGTTATTCTCTAAAATCCTGTTCAGGATTTCACTGCACAGCCTGGGTCTTGCCAAGCTCTCTCCCCTCCTTTTCTAGTCTCACCACAGTTAAGCTCTCGACCTTCCTCCTGTACCAAAGAGTATATCTGTAAGTGAATTTACTTCACAGCTCAGTATCGTAGGAAGAGGTGCTGAGTTGGAGTTTGGTCTTCCTGCCTTGGACGTGATCAAAGCTGTCCCTCTCCCGGTCCGCTCTGTGAGCCTGGCACTTTCCCCATCGGGTGGTGGTGAGGACCATCTGAGATCACCAATGAGTATGTTCTGCAAAGGCCTCTGGGGACTCTCTGGGGGCTCCGAAGGAGTGCTGCCCCTTCCCTTTGAGCCTGAGCAGTCAGCAGTCCACCTTCTAGGCTGTTGGAGGAAGGAAGGGAGGAGCCTGTCCTAGCATACAGAGCAGATAAGGAGGGCTCTGCCAAGGGTGGGGCTGGCGGTGATGACTCCTGTGACACCACTGAGGGCGTTTTCTGTAATGAGGGGTGATCTCAGGGTGTGCGTAGCTGTTCTCAGTCATACCTGAAATTTTGCCGTGTGGTACCACTCTGGGAGACAGACCCTGGCCTAGATGAAGTTTGGGGCTGACTCAATGATGCTTTCCTGACATGACTCCCATGCTGGCCAAGCAGCCGGAATCTTCCATTGAGGGAAGGCTAAAGGAGGTGCGATTTATGGGGGACAAAATCCGGAGGAGGACAGAAATGGGTGGGTGGGTGGCGGTAGGAGTTAGGATGACAGCGTGAGTAAAACCACCTTACCGCCTGCCACCAACACTCAGACCTCTGCCTGGCCTATGCGACCTCTTCTGGGGTTGGGGTCTGTAGGCCTGGGGAGGGTTACAGAGAATTACTCGCCATAGCAATGCCAGGCACTACTATTTAGTTGTAAGTTTGGGGACTTTGTGGGTAAATGCCTCTTGGAGTCTAGAAAGGAACTTAGAGGCAGCTCCTGCGCCCAACATGCTGCCCCAACCACATTGCCCTGGAAACATTCCCAAGAGTGGTCAGAACCAGATTTTAATATAATATGCAGCCCATAAGGACCCTGCTACGCTGTTGAGTGGCCCCTGTTTCTGTTTGAGTCTGATATGGCTGCTCTGGTCCGACACCCCCAGTCAGCAGATAAGAAACTGAGATCCAAGACAAGAGAAGACTCGGCACGGGTCACAGGTACAACACACAGCCAAGCGTTGTAAGCCCAGTGCTTCATTCAGCCTGCCATCTTGGGGGTTGTAGGCCTCTCATGGGGAAGTGCACAGCTTGCATTTTCTCTAGGTAGGACTGGCCCTGACCATGTGGGGATAATGAGGTTTCACAAAGATGCAGGGTCCTATCTGGAAGTGACCACAGAGTAGGGGGTTATCTCTTGGTGACCTGTGAATACCTCTATGCCTTCAGCACCTGAAGTGAGAAGGGCACCTGTGGCTGCCTCCAGGCTTTCCTAAACATTTCACTTAGGTGCACAGTGTTTTCTATGTTTATTTTCTTCTTTGGGACAAAACTCCCTGAAGGCCAAGTCTCTGCGTGTTGTGTGTGACCTGTAGTAGTCACCTCCTTGTGGGTGAGGATCAGCGTCAGGATAACAACCTCCATGAAAACCATCCCAAGGAGACCTCTCAGGTGAGTTATCACTTTTTGCGCCCCAGGAGGTGTCTGCAGGGTAAACTTGGGAGTGGATGGGGAGGCCTCATACAAGCTTTTGGCTGATGAGGCATACTTGGGAAGAGGGTGAATCTTTCTGCTAGTCTTGGCTTAGATTCAAAGCATATGGAAATCTAAGTCAATCATCAATACAGCTTTAAAAAAATTTCACTATCGTTCCAATTCTACAATTTTTTTTAAAGTGTCTGCCATATACAAGGCACTGGGCTGGGTTCTAGTGATGTAACTAGAAAAACAGATAAATGATACTGTTCTTGCCCTCAAAGAGCTTCCATTCTACCAGAGTGATACAATGTTCACACAATTAAATAAATATAAAGTGATTTTGAGAAGGAGGGAGGTTGGGGGAAGGATATAAAGACTTGTGTGGAGTGATACCTGAACTTTGCTCCCTCTTTATGCTGTCCTCGAGTGCCTTCCATGGATAGAGACATGGAGCTGGACTGAGCCCTGTGTGGAGTCCTACAGGGAAGCCTGCAGGTGGAGGAACTCACAGCCCATGTGGGGAAATGAGCAGGAAGGATACATGTACGGTGCTTGACTGTGCAAGGCAGCCCGCAGAAAGAGACTGGATAACCAGAACAGTTGTGTGCTCTTCCAGTGCAATGTCTAAAATTCCAGAATAGTTTGGAATGACTCACTGGGTCTTATCCCACAATAACAGGTGGATTCCTGGTGCCTCACTCAAGGGAACTGGTTATTTAACCTTGTACCATCCTGGTCTTACATCATCTTTTTATTTTCTTGCCCTCTATAACAATATCAGTTTTAACTTAATTTGGTTTGTACTAATTTGCCATTTCTAGCTGGTATGGAATACAAATGATCTCTGTAAGCACTTTCCTTTTTAATGGCGAGATCTCAACAGAGATGAAGGTGAGAGTTTCAGAGCATTTCTGCTTAATTGACATTCAGTGTGGTTGTGGGGCAAGCTAATTCTATGATTTGCCTTTTGAAGTTTATATTCATGACAAAATAAAAGAGACTAGATCTAGGCTAAAGAACAGAACGTAAGAGATTATCCTCAAAGTTAGGAAAACCATGGAAAAGTTCAGAAATAGGAAGAGATGAGTTATGGCTGGCAGTGATTTTATTTCCATTCTCTTTCTATTCCTCCTTCTTCTGTTCTGACTCGTCTTTCCAAGACTCTCCTAACCTTTTCACTGCCATCCAAAGGGTATTGAAATAAGCTTCCTTCCTGAAAGGCAGATCGATGGCACAATGGATAGAGCATCAGCCTGCAATTAGGAAGACCTGAGTTTGAACCAGCCTCAGTTACTTTTTAGTTGTGTGATCTTCAGCAAGGCAATTAACTTCTATTTGCCTCAGTTTCCTCACTGTAAAAATGGGGATGATAATAGCAATTATCTCCCATGGTAGTTGTGAGTATACAATGAGATTTAATATTTGTAAAGCATTTTGCAAATTTTAAATAACTTTATAAAATAAATTTTAAATAACAAATTTTAAATAAATGCTTGTTATTATCACTGTCCCCTCAACTACCTATGCCTTCTATTGCATCACAAAATGAGGGGAATCTGTTGCTTTGGTTCTACTTTCTCTCAGCCTCTGAGCTCACCTTGTGTTTTCCTGGTTTACTCACACCTGGAATTTGGAATGAAGGAGCTGTTTAGGACTGGAGTGGGTCTATTGAGTTCCAAACTCCTGGTCAGCTTGATTCAACTCACTAGCCTTTACATCTTGTAGTTTCCCCCTCCACCCCCTGCTGCGTTTGTCCCTGCCCAGACTGTTAGGCAGGATAGGGCTACTCTCCTTAGTCAGAGGTCTGCTGAGCAAAAGGGGACACACCCTTTCCTCTAGGGCTTGGGGTTCTACTTCCCCGAACTTCCCCTTTGTAACCTTTCTCCTAGAGGGAATTGGAGTAGATTTCAGTTCAGCAAATTGATGAGGATTTTATGACAAAATTTATTAAAACCGGATTGCTTAAAAATGGTTTTCCCTCCCCTTAGGGAAGTTACAAGCAACATTTCTGCTGCCGTAGTTTACATAGTTAAACAGACCTCGGACTTTAGAGTCTTGGGAATAATTGTCAGGAGGTAATTTAGTACGTTTAATGGAGCTACAATTTCCTAAACGAAAGTTATAGCAGCATGTAAAATATAAGGCAGAAAAATGAATTAAAGAAGAAAATTCCTCTTTCTCAAGTAGTGTAGGTCTTTGCAATCATGTTCTATAACTCTAGGGTTTTTTTTTTAATCTTATTTTTTTCAATTAACAATCATTTATTTTCTCTCCCTCTCATTTCAGGGAAGAGAAGAAAAGCAAAACTTTTGTAACAAACATGAATAGTCAAGTAAAAATATTTCTTCTTGAGTCCCTCACCTCTCTCTCAGGAGGTGGGTCCATGTGTCATTTGTCATCGAAATGGTAGTTGGTCATTACATTATATGAAGTTCTCAAGTCTTTCTTTATATTGTTATCGTTAGGTTGCTTTCCTGGTTCTGCTCACTGCTTTGCATCAGTTCATATGAGTGAATCTTCCTAGGCTTCTCTGTACCATCCCTGTTGTGATTTCTAACAGAACGATTGTATTCCATTATACTAATATACCATAATTTGTTTAGTTATTCCCCAATTGATAGGCACTCCATTAGTCTCCACTTCTTGGCCATTAACCACAGAATAGCTATCGATATTTTTATACATATGGGTTATTTTCCTCTTTCTTCAATGTCTTTGGATTTAAACTAAGTGGTATCACTGGGTCAAAAGGACTGTGGAATTTAAAACTTCTGCTTTTATGTATCACTCCTTCCGGGCTACTTTCCAATTCTCACTCTAATCCCACACTGATGGTCTCAGTCCCCAGAGGATGACAGGATGTTCCTCCACTCAGGGTATTAGGAGTAACCCTAAGGAACTGGGGTTAATTTCCAATTTTAAGTCCCATGAGCCCCCAGTGGTGTGTCTCCTTTACTACCCCCCTCATTATCAATAGCCATGCAATTTATAAAAAGATATTTCCTGAGATGGTATAATAACAACAGTTGGTAGAAAGAGTCCCCTCAACAGACTGGATCTTGGAGAGAATGGGCTAAAATCCAGATATCACATGTGATAAAAAGGCAGCAACTCCTAGGCGCTGGTCATTGGGAGTCCTCATAAAGTTCTCCTCGGATAGATATCTGTAGCTCTCTGCTGGTCTTCAAGGACTGGTAGCCTTGTAGAGTCATGAAGTTGCTTCTTTTCAGTGTGTTTGTCACCTTTGTCCTCAGCTCCTCACATAGAAGGGTGTGAAGTGATGTCACTTCAGTGACTGCTGCTTTTCTGGGAATACAACTACCGCTGCCTAGGGGAAGATGAGGACTTCCCTCATGGATCAATAGAAATATCCATGGCTTTGTCATACCTTTGATTCTGTAATCAAATTGGCATTCTCACCTGATAAAAGGATGGCTAGGGCATCTTTTTGTTATATTTATCCGGACTGTAGGTCTTACACTTAATTTCTGTAGTGTTCCTGAAAGTGAAACATAGAAGCTGCTTACAAGTCAGTCACCTTGATTGAAGTTTACAATCAGACCTTGGAGATACAAAGACAACAGTAAAACAGTCCCTGTCCTCAAGGAGCTGACATTCTATTCACAATCGGCTGCCATGTGACACCGAAAGATATGATCACAAGGAATCAAAATGAGGGCATAGGATCAAGCATCTCCAACGCTGGGCACCTAGGTGTCATGCTGGGTCTGGGGTGAGGAGAACCTGAGTTCAAATCTGGCCTCAGACACTTAATAGCTGTGTGATGCTGGACAAGTCACTTCACTCTGTTTGCCTCAGTTTCCTCATCTGTCAAATGAGCTGGAGAGGGAAATGGTAAACCTCTTCAGTATCTTTTGCAAGAAAACTCCAAATGGGGTCACAAAGAGTCGAACGTGACTGAATAACAACAACGTTGTTTCCAATGTTGCTTCCAACTCTAACTCTTATGGTCGCATGAGGTTTTGTGAAACTAGAATCTTTGTAGCCCAGTGCTCAAGACCCCCCAGTCTGGGCTTAGCCTCCCTTTCCAATCCTTCTCAGATTGTTCCCCTTTAGCCACCCTGGAGCAGAACAGCCAAAGTGAAAGAAACCCAGAGAAAATGTTTCATAAGAAGGCAAGAGTGACAGTCAACAGCCCGCTGAGAGATGGAGTTGACAAAGACGTTTTCCTTGAGCAAAGGGAGGTTGGGTAAAATCCAGAACTTTGCTGTTGTGGGCTTTAAAGCAATCCATTTGTTTCTTAGCATCAAAACAGCCCAAGAATACTTGAATGTCTGGGACATAATTAGGCAAAATATTTCTTCCTTTATTTCTTTCTGTTTCTTCCTCTTTCTTTCTTCCTCCCTTCCTTTCTTCCTCCCTCCCTCCCTCCCTCTCTTCCTTCCTTCCTTCCTACCTTCCTTCCTTCCTTCCTTCCTTCCTTCCTTCCTTCCTTCCTTCCTTCCTTCCTTCCTTCCTTCTCCTATCCTCTTCTGGCTCATGGCACCTTTTCACAGACCGCCTTCCTCCTTTATCCTGGCTCATCATCATAGACAGTTGTGTGTGGCCTCCCTTCCCCTGCCAATGGTTTTGATTGGCGAGCTTTAGGGTCTCAGACGGGCTTGTTTATTGACATTCCATGCCCAGTCCAGATGTGGGCGTTATCTTTAGTCTTGGTAGAGGTGCTGTTCTCACATTTCTGCCACAGTTGTCTTAGCTTCATATGCAGGCTCTTTTATGCTCGTTGCTTACACTTTTATGTCTAAGGATCCAGGGCTGGGTAGCAAAATGGGCCTTTTTGGTTCCCTGTTCATACGGTTGTCTTTACTGTAGCCTTTTTTAAACCCCAACCCTTCTCAGTTGAACCCCACAGCATCACTGAAACACAGAGTGATTGTGTCACTCCCAGTTACTGAGCTCCTACCTCTGAGGCTTGGAGGGATGAATAAATACAGCCCCAAAGGAAAACTCCTACAGCCAGGCGGGGGAGAAGTGGGCGTCGACTCTTGTGGGAGCTGAATGTGTGCCCTTAGATGGTCCAGGGCAATAACCAATGCTGATCCACAATGATTTATCAGCTATCTTCAGTGGACCTGGAATTGTGCGCGGAGCGGGAGGGATGTGGGAGGTGGTACAAAGCCACAGCCAGGCTCAGTCCCCCCTCAGGGAGCTTACATTCTTGGGGCCCCAGTTTGTCTTATGCTACCCTTAGCTAGTAGAGAAGCTCAGTGGGATTGTCATTTCATCAGGAAAGTGAAAATTCAATTATATTTGAAACTCAAAGGGAGTACAGCAGCCAATAGGCCTACAAAAGCAAGACCCTTTCCCCTCCTTCCCTCTCGATCACCCTGGGTGCCCAGAGCCAGCTGAGGAGTGATTTTCCCTGCATTCAGTTTAAGTCCTGTTCTCCCTTTCATTCAGAGGGATGACTCCCAACTGCTTTCTGTTTTATTTTCGATTTCTAGTTTATATATGAGTGAAGCTCAGCCCTGAAATCGTATGCCCTGCCCCCTCTACCCAGACACTGGGGTTGATATGAGACTATCCTTGTATGTGATCCCAAACGCCTTCATTCTTCTCCCGGCCCAAATACTGACTGTCTCTGCCTTGTTAGGGAGGCAGCCTGGCCTGGGACGTGGCCTGGGGACCAGCCTGGTTGGGCTCAGACAGACTCAGGCCCAGCTTGGCTATAGCTGGAGATGCTGGGGCCTGAATTTAGCAATGGCAAAGAAAATCTTTGCCTGGATAAAATGACTGGTCCTGTTAGGTACTGGAGCATCACATTTAAACCAAGTCCCAAAGATCTGGGTGCCTTTCAGACTGTGTCAGGTTTCTGGGGATTCCCTACCTTATTGAGTCAGAGAAAAGTTTACCTTATGATAAAACATTTTTACAATCACCTCACCAGGCCTGATGTTTATAATGTACTATTATCTAATTGTGATAATATTAATATTTACATACAAAGTCTCAGGAAGTCAGTAATAAGTGTTATTAGTCCCTCTTCAGAGATGGAAAAGGTAAAACTAACCAAAACAAGAACTTGGAAGCCCTTTGTAACCATAACCTTCTTTCCAAGTCAGTCATTCAGCAAATGTTTATTGAAGGTACTTAGGAAAACAATAGTAATCACGGTTGTCCAGCACAGCAGGATAGACTTGCCTCTGAACACTTGTAACTCCTGGGCAACACATTCCATTGAAACTGCCTGAGCTCAGCAGCCTGGGTTTGGTGAGTGGTTTCTGATCACTGAAGCTGCTAATGCTGGCCAGCCCCTTCACCAGACACTCAATGGGTGGCTGATTTGATGATAAGTTAACAGTGATAAATGGCAGCAGCGTAGCAGCATTCTAACATGGCGGTTGTTAGGTGGACTGCTGGTGTTTCCCACACAAGTCTGGGAATGCTGTATAAGGAAGAATAGTCTGGAAATACTGTGTAAGGACTGGAGCCCATGCAAGGAGCCTGAGGGCCAGGGGCTTGGGACCTTCCAGGCTCTAGAAGGAGGCCAAGCTGCTTTTCTCCCCACTTCTTCCTTTTCAGGGCTGTCTTGTATGACATTGGGGTGGTTGGAAGGAATGTAAACAACCCTCTGAAAGAGGAGGCAGAGATTATGTTGAGGATGTATTTCAGGTGTGTGGAATGAGAGCAGAGAGCCTTGAGTCTGGGAATCATTGGCCAGATGAGTGTTGACCATTGAGTTGTGCCTGTGATGGTGGTGGGCAGTGTTTGTGATTGGCAGTAAATATCTATATACTCTGTGCCAGCAGGGAGCAAGCAGCACTTGCTAGATTCCATCTAGTAATGCATTACTCAATTGTAAATACAGCTGAGCTAACCTCTGGATTTCTGTACCTGAAGGAAAGTTCCTTGGGAAGTGAGGAGGGGTTCATCAGGTACCCTCACACTAAAGATTTGGTTGCTGGGCCCCATGGTGTAACACCTGAGTTCAAAATTTGCCCTAGACACTTCCTACTTGAGTGACCTTGGGAAAGTCATTTAACCTCTTCCTCAGTTTCCTCAACTGTAAAATGGCCATTGTTGTCAGACTCAAATGATGTAATATTTGAAAAGTTCTTAGCCCAGTGCCTGGCATATAGTAGGTGCTTAGCCAATGCTGATTGCTTTCTCCCCCTCACTCATGCACTTCTACAAGTTACTAAGTGATGTTGGCTAGAATTCCAATGCACCATATGACTAAGACAGTTTTCAGTTAACAGATGTTAGATGGGCCTCAAGCCTAAAAGACTGCCTTTGGTAATAGCAGAGGTCTTGAGGCAGAGACTGAATAGCTAACCACCTGTAGCCTGTGTCATGGAAGGCATTCCTGTTCGTGAGTGTTGAGTAAGATAGACACAGAGGTCTCTTTCATTCTGAGTCCTGAAATTCTGTGGTCGAGCTTCTGAGCTCTTCTCAGGGTGTTAGGAATATACAATGTTTGAGTCAGTCCGGTACCTCCTGGAGTCCCAACACTGCCTGCTTTAAGGGAGAGGTTTAATGTAGTGACCTCCAAGTCATCGTCATCATGAACCCCCATTAATACAAAATTATCGAGTATCTCCCCAAAGAGTGCTTATTTACTTATTTATAAATTATATACCTGCACTAATAATTAAGTACAGAATAAAAGTTACAGAAATAGAAGTCTAAAAGTCTGAGAAAATGAAATGATGTTGATCCTGGAGTCAATAGGAAGTTACTGGAGTTTGTTGAGAAGAGGAGTGACCTGGCCATGTACTTTAGGAAGATCTCTTTGGCAGTTGATTGGAAAATGAATTGGAGCAAGGAGAGACTGAGAGCTGGCAATGAAGACTCTATGGAGTACTCCACCACATTAGCACATAGTGATGAGCTCACTAATGTAATGAAACATCAATAAGAGAGAGGTTTGCTTCTGGGTTTCTGTTCCCTTGGGCGTCCCATTGGTACGTCCAACTCAACATGTCTAAAACCAAATAAATTACCTTCATCTGGTGAACCCCTCTCACTTCCCTCTTTCTGTCAATGACCCAACCATCCTGCTTGTCACCCACTCTGGGAACTTCTGTGCTATCTCTGACTTCTCCTCCTCCTCTGCCCCTCATAGACAATCAATTATCAAGTTCTGGCTACCCAATCCTCTCTTCTTCATTTCCACTGCCACCAACCTAGTGTGAGGCCTGGGTTACTACATATGGGTCCCTAAGTGGTCTCCCTATTTCCAGTCTAGCTTAACATAATATTGCTGTGAAATAGAAACCACAGAGCACAGCTTGGGGACTGGATGGGAGTTAGATTTCCTGTAGATGTGAGGTCTTGCCGTGTGTTCCTGTGCATGGATAACATTATGCTAAGTTTTTCAAGTTCTCCAACATTTCAAAGCCTTTATTTTTTTTAACCAAGATGTTATTTTTTTTATTAGTTACTATTGAGTCTGTAGTTATGACACGTGTATATCTTCATTTGATCATGCCAGACAAATCACTAAGCAACACAAGCCTTCTGGAATTGCTAAGTGTTTCAGGTAAAAATAAAATAGGCATCTCAGGGAGATATCAGTGAAGGTTCTGTATTTGGGCCACATTACATCAACATTCTAAAATTCACTTCTAGGACCAACTGCCTATTGTTATTTTTCTTCTTCTTTTTTAATTTCAATTCTCAATTTTCTCCCTCTCTTTTCCCTGCTCCCTGACCCAGCAGGAAAAGGCAAGAAAGACAAAACTTGTCACAAATTTGGACAGTTATGCAAAACAAATCCCCGAATTAGCTTATGTTCCAAAAAAAGGAGGGGGGGAAGAAAATATGCTTTAATCTACACTTTGAGTCACTCTTTTATCTAGAGGTGGAAAGCATGTTTTATCATGAGTCCTTTGGCATTGTGGTTGGTCATTGTGTTGATAAGAGTTCCTAAGTCTTTCAAAGTTGATTATCTTCACAATATTGTTGCTATTGTATAAAATGTTCTGGTTCTGCTCACTTCACTTTGCATCAGTTCATATAAGTCTTTCTAGGTTTCTCTAAACCATCCTCTTCAGCATTTCTTACAGCATAATGTTCTTGTTCAGCCATTTCAGTCATGTCTGACTTTTTGTGATCCCATTTGGGGTTTTCTTTGGCATTGATATTAGAGTGGTTTTCCACTTCCTTCTCCAGCTCATTTTTACAAATAAGGAAACTGAGGCAAATGAGGTTAGGTGACTTGCCCAGGGTCACACAGCCAGATAGTGTCTGCCACTTCCTCCATGCCAGGCACTCTAATCTACTGTGCCACATAGCTGCCCTTACAGCATAATAGTATACCATCATCTTCAGATGCTATAACATAATCAGCCATTCCCCTTCTCCATACACACCTCCTCCTCAGCTTCTAATTCTTTGCCACCACAAAAAGAGTGTTCTCTGTGTGTGTGTGTGTGTGTGTGTGTGTATGCATTGGTCCTTTTTCTCTTTGATCTCTTTGGGATGAGATGGGATGGAATGGTTGCTGTCCTTGGTTCTTGACGAGGACCAAAATGACATCACTATGTTAGAGTCAAGTTACAGTGTGGCTGATCAGATCAACACGAGCTTGGAATGTTCTACCACAGATTGGGCACAAATGGCCCATGTGAACATTAGGGGTGGAGTCTATTAATTTGCTCATTTGGTGTTTCTTTTGAGCTACTTCAATTCTGCTTTGCTCATAGAGCACAGCACCTTCTCTGATGTGGGCATGCCATGCTAGGTGGTCCTATGCCAGTGTCTCCCATGTCACACAGTCAATTCCAAAGTTAAGAGAGACCTTGAAAGTGTCTTTGTTTCACTTTTTTTCTGATCACCATGTGAATGTTTGCCCTGTGTGGGTTCTCCATAAAATAGGAGCAGCTAGGTGGATCAGTGGATAGAGTACCAGGCTTGGAGTCAGGAAGACCTGAGTTCAAATCTGACCTCAGATACTTACTAGCTACGTGACCCTGGGCAAGTAATTTCATCCCAGTTGCTTAAAAAAGTCCTCTCTTTGGGATATAGATCCAGTAATGGTATCACTGGGTCGAATGGTTATGCACAGGTTAATAGCTTTTGTGGTATAATTTTCCAAAAATGCTTTCCAGAACTGTTGGACCAGTTCACAGCTCCACCTCTAATAAATTAATGTACATGTTTTTCCACAGCCCCTCTAACATTTGTAATTTTCCTTTAAAAAAAAAAACAAAATAAACTTTGTCAATCTGTTGGGTATGAGGTGGTACCTCAGAGTTGTTTTAATTTGCATTTCTCTATTAGTGATTTAGAGCTTTTTTTTTTCATATAACTATTGATAGTTTGGATTTCTTCCTCTGAAAACTGCTTAGTCATATCCTTTGACCATTTATCAATTGGAGAATAGATCTTTTCCTTATACATTTGATTTAATTCCTTAGATATTTTAGTAATTAGTCCTTTATCACAGAAACTTATTGTAAAGATTTCCTAGTTTCTTGCTTTTCTTCTAATTTTAGTTGCATTTGTTTTGTTTTTGCAAGACCTTTTTAATTTTATGTAATCAAAATTGTAAATTTTACCTCCTGTGAACCTCTCTATTTCTTGCTTGGTCATGATTTTTTTTTCCCTATACATACATATGACAGGTAATTTCTCCCATGCCTCTCTAATTTGCTTTTGATATTATATGTACCCATTTGGATCTTACCTTGGTGTATGGTATAGGTGTTGGCCTCTACAGAGTTTTCATCAGACTGCTTTCTAGTTTTCCCAGCAGCTTTTGTTGAATAATGTGTTCTTGATACAATAGCTGGGATCTTTGGGTTTATCAAATACTGTTTGTGTTTGCTGTGCTCATTTGCTTCTATATATAATGTACCTAACCTTTTCCATTCATTAACTTATCTATTTCTTATCCAGTGCCAGATTGTTTTGATAATTATGACTTCATAGTAGAGTATATAGCACCCTTTTTTCCCCATTTCTTTCATTAATTCCCTTGATATTCTTAAATTTTTGTTCCTATGAATGAATTTTATTATTGTTTTCCCTATATCTACAAAGTAATCCTTTGGTAGTTTGTTATGACATTGAATAAAGAAATTAATTTAGGTAGTATTGTAACTTTTATATTAGCTTTGCATATTTATCAGCAATTAACATTTCTTCAGTTATTTAGATCTGTCTTTATTTGTGTAAAGAATGTTTTGTAATTGTGTTCATATAGTTCCTGTACGGTCTGTAATACTGCCTGTACTGGCAGGTAAACTACCAAAGATTTAATACTGTCTGTAGTTATTTTAAATGGAATGTCTCTTTTTATCTCTGCCTGCTGGATTTTGTTAGTAATCTACAGAAATGCAGATGATTGATGCGGGTTTAATTGCGATCCTATAACTTTGTTAGAGTTATTAATAATGTCAGTAAATTTTTTCAGTTGATTCCCTAGGGTTCTCTTAGTAAACCATCATATCATCTGTAAAAAGTGATAGTTTTGCTTTCTCTTTACCTATACTTATTCCTTCAATTTCTTTTTCTTGTCATTACTATAGCTAGCATTTCTACTACAATGAATATAGTTTTATAGTTTTCTTTCTCTGTTTTGATTCTCCCTAGGTTTAGTTATCAAGGCCATATTTGAGTCATAAAAAGAATTTGGTAGGACCCCTTATTTACCTATTTTTTCCTAATACTTGATGTAGCATTAGGATTGTGTTCTTTAAATATTTGGTAGAATTTGGTTGTAAATGTATTTGCTCCTTTTGGGGGGGGGAGTTCATTTGTGTCTTATTCAGTTTCTTTTTCTAATTCAAGATTACTTAAACATTCTATTATCTGTTCTGTTGATCTGGACAATTTATATTTTTGTAAATATTCATCTATTTCATTTAGGTTGTCATTAGATTGTTCATTTCTTGGCATATAATTGGGTGAAATTGCTCTTAATAATTGCTTTTATTTCTTCATTGGTTGTGAATTTCCCTTTTTTCATTTTTAATACTACTAATTTGTTATTTCTTTAGAAAAAACACATTGATTAATGGCTTATCTGTTATTTCTTTTCTTTTTTGTGGAAAGGGGCTCTTAGTTTTATTTTTGAAGCCTCTTTAGTGATATCCACAACTCTTCCAAACCCAGAGAGACTAGTTTGAGAAAGTGTATTGTAGTTGCATGGAGCAGTTCATTGTTCTGGTCTATCCATGCTGATAGTGTGTCTGTCTTGGACCCATGCCTCAGATTCACAAGGAGGTGGGGCTGGAATTGAACAGAAATAGATTGAGGGGGATTGCATTTGGGAAATTACTGAGGATTTTCAATAAATCCAAGTTGTGCACTCTCTCTGTCTGTTTGTCTCTGTCTCTGTCTGTGTCTGTCTCTGTCTCTGTCTCTCTCTGTCTCTCTGTCTCTCTCTGTCTCTCTGTCTCTCTGTCTCTCTGTCTGTCTCTCGTATACACACACACACACACTCACACACACACACACACACACACACACACACACACATCTGTCTGTGAATCATGGAACTTAATATTCTCCAAAGAATTAAAATTGCAGATGGACCTTGGGGCAATGGAAAAAATCTATAACATAGGGATAGGGGCTAGACCAGACATCTCATTGGTACAGAGAACTGCCAAGTGAGGAAACTCTGTCTCTTCATGCACAGCAGCCCCTTCTCTGCAACTTCTAGTCTTAAATTATTGCCCAGAGTGTTGAGAGGTTAAGTGTTTTGCAGGATGCATACAGTTAGTAGGTGTCAGAGGTTGGCCTCAAAGCAAGGCCCTGCACACTGCCTCTCAAAGAAATGGTGATGGTCGTATTTAAGTTACAGGACACCATCAATAATGGCTGCCAAAACCCACCATTGAGGAAATTCATGATCATGAAAGGACTCGGGCCAATCATATTGAGGAATGACCAATGGGCAGCCCATGGGAGGCAAGGGACACATGGCATGTTAACAGAGCCAGAGGAAGCCTCCAGCATGTGGGTGGGACCCTCATGGAGAGAGAAAAGGGAACAAGTTGACACCATCTCCATCAGAGGGTGTACCTGTATCTGTGGGACCTTGGATGTGCTAAGGTCTTAAGGCATAAAGGACCCGTCATCTCGGGCCACTTCTTCATCCCCATCCACCCCCCAGGAGCCTCATCCTAAACTTATCAAATGGTCCCCTGTCACCTACCAAATAAAGCCCAAACTCCTAGCTTGCCATTCAAGGACTAAGAAGTGGTCACAGCCTACCTTTCCCATCTTCTCTCCTACTCGTTACCTTCATATACCTCATAGCCCAGTTGAATTGGACTGCTCACCATGTTCCCTCAACATGTCCAGCGCTTTCCTGCCCCTCTCCCCATGCTGTCCTCTCCACCGAGAGATGCACCTGCCTAGTTCCTACCCAAGCTTTAAAGCCCACTTCAGAAGCTACCTTCACTATTAAAATGTCCCAATCCCTTCAAATAGAGTCATCTCTCCTGCTCCTGAATTTCCATAGAATGTTGTGCCTTTTTAAAATTGCAAAACCTACATTTTCCAATTATTTTCCCTGTAAGACTGAGTCCCAGGAAGGAAAAGAAGGAGCCAGTGAGTTGTAGTTCTGGGCCTTATACCAATGAGCCACTTAATGGATATTTGTAGAAATCCTTCAGTTGGCCCTCAGCAGACTCCTGGAAACTACACTCCTCTTTTCTTCATGGAGAGCAGAATGGTGTGACTGTCTCTTCCGAGATTTCTAATTACATGTTCCCTGTGAGGCAGCTTGGAGTCTTTGGAATACCAAATTTGAAGGCCAACATGAGCAGCGGCCCTGCCAGCCAATGGGTCTAGGAATATATTGAGAATACCCTATTGGTTCGTTCAACGATAATTAATGCTTGCCGCCTCCTGCTGAGGTAACTAATAGCCTTATCATCCAGAACCTTCGAAAGGAAAGCAGAAAGACTGGGCCAGATGCCCAAAGCCACTGTGGAAGGAAATGTCATTTCTAAGCCATGAGAAAAAAAGTTTTGAGAACCATTTCAAAAGTGATAGGTACGGCTTTTGTGAAATGCACGGAACAATAGAAAAGAGACACCCAATTTTAGAGTTTATGATTTTGACTTAATTTAAACAATCTGACTTTAATCTATAATAGATTGTAGCTATATAAAAGTTGATACTATTATTGACTCCATAGACTTTTAGAAAAAAAGCAATGGGGGTTTGAGGAAGTCAGTCTAAGGTGTATACTGCCAGTGTAAGATATGATAGCCATGTGACTTGTCTAAATGTAGCTTGCAAGCGGCATTGATGGGTATCATCTGAGGTTTGGATAACACCTGAGGAGAAGAGGGGAGCCAGCAGGCAAGCTGAAACTGGGCTAGGCTGGGCTGGGCTGGATTGTAATTAGACCTTTCTGCCTCAATACGGCTAGTCTTAGGGGTACAACAGATTCAAAACAAAAAACTGCTTCCGGGCCGCTGGCCCTTAAAGGTTTGAGGGTTAGCCCAGGCGCACACCCACAAGCTTACCTGCACACCAAATTCTCATTGCATCATTGTACGCAGTTTCTTTGAATGTTGTCTCTCCCACATCACAGACAGAACCAAGTGCCCTGAGGAAAAGCTGGGCTTTCCTGATTGGAATTTGCAATCTCTTTAAAGTTTATTCTTTCCAAATTCTTTACATGGGTGGAGCTTTTGAAATAATTTCATAATCTGAGTAGAATATCCATCCCACTGTTCCTTTGGTCTGTGGAATATAATGGAATATAAAGGAAAAGGTCAGAGTCACAAATCTATTACTTGTGTGTGTGTGCATGCACATGGGGGCACAGAAGCCATTTATGAACACGAGAGTGCAGGTCCCTCATTCGTGAGAAGAGTTGTATTTGAGTAGAGGCAGTGCATTTTACCTTCCCCAGAGGGAGAGAAATCACTGCCCCTTCCTTGTCTTCCTCAGCATCTAGTGCAGTCTCTTGGACACAACAGATGCTTAATAAATGGTCTTTGGAACAATTTTCTACTCAATGCATTTGCAGGTACTTTCATACAGCAGGCACTCCATCCACACCTGAATTGAATTGCAGATGAATTGGAATCAGCTCCCACCTCTTACTCTGGAGCTCTGGGCTGGTGAAATTCTGGTCTATTGACCAGCCCAAATGTGCAATTCATGGTATCATTTGTAAATTAAACTAGTCACCCATGATAGAAAAGGAAAGGAATCATCAAACATGGGAGTCCCTTGTGAGACCCTGCTAAAGAACTAAGCAAGCACAGCATTGACCCTTATTTTAAAAAGTGGTGTTAATGACCTATCAAGTGACCTACTCATACATTCTCAGGAACTACGAAGAAAAACTGTGAGTTGTTGGACCCATGATTATGAAGGCATCCAGAAGTTAACCTTGGAGATTCATTGCCCGAAATTTGGTGAGTCTTGTTTCCTAGGCTGTGGATGGTACTGTCTGCTCCTCACACTTGGCCATGTCTCCCTGTGGGCTGTGGTTGTCATGCACAGAGCACAGCCATGTACCAGAATACCAGATGGGGAGATGGGTTCTGTCCTCCGTGAGAGCATTCTGTAACTAGAACACGCAATGCTGATTACAGCCCTTCCCAAAGGGCACGAGAACCCAGCCCCATGGCCCATATGCCTCTCTGACTTTTTGGCTCCTCCTTATGGTTTGATCTAAGTACCCTTTTCATGTTGTATTTAGCACATGTATCTTTTATATGAAAAACTTTATACACATACTTTCGTGAATTTTTCATATCCTGTCAGGTCATTTTAAACTATAACCAGTCTTCAGGTTAACTGTATCCAGAGTTGTATTCAAATGTATCTGGTCTCTTATCAATGTGGGTCTTCCACTAGTAATGCAGATCAAGGCCCTTGGTTTTCTAAATGAAATAAATGTCTCTGGGACAGTCTGAGACTCTTGTTCACAACTCTTGTACACAAATACACCATGGTGGGAGGACACCCTTCATTCTTGGGGCCTTCCTCACATTCTCTTTTTTAAAAAATAGTATTTCATTTTCCCCCAATTACATGTAAAGACAATCTTTTAAACATTCATTTTTAAAAATTTTGAATTCCAAATTTTCTCCCTCCCTCCCTCCATCACTCCTTCCTCCCTAATATGGTAAGCAATTTGATATAGGTTATATGTGTACAATCATGTAAGATATATTTCCATATTAGTCATGTTGTGAAAGAAGAAACAGACCAAAAGAAAAACACACACACACACACACAAAAGTAAAAAAATAATATGTTTTGATCTACATTCAGATTCCATGAGTTCTTTCTCTGGAGGTGGATAGCATTTTTCACCATAAGTCCTTTGGAATTGTCTTGCATCACTGTATTGCTGAGAAGAGCTAAGTCATTCACAGTTGATCATTATATGGTATTGCTGTTACTGTGTGTACGCTGTTCTGGTTCTGCTCACTTCACTCGGCATCAGTTCACATAATTCTTTTCAGTTTTTTCTGAGAGCGTCCTGCTCATCATTTCTTAGAGCACAATAGTATTCCATCACAATCACATGCTACAACTTATTCAGTCATTCCCCAATTGATGGGCATCCCCTGAATTTCCAGTTCTTGGCCACCACAAAAAGAACTGCTATAAATACTTTTGTACATGTGGGTCCTTTTCACTTTTTTTTTTTTTTTTTTTACTTTTAGGCAATTGGGGTTAAGTGACCTGCCCAGAGTCACACAGCTAGTAAGTGTCACGTGTTTGGTCTGAGGCTGGATTTAAACTCAGGTCCTCCTGACTTCAAGGCTGGTGCTCTATCCACTGCGCCACCTAGCTGCCCCCTTTTCACTTTTTTAAAATCTCTTTGGGATATAGACTTAGTAGCCTCATGTTCTGTTGATGGCGAGAGGAGGCCAGTGCATCTTCCCCATCAGTTTTCTCTCTTGATGACATTCTTTACACCCTTTTTGGCCATTTCCTTATTTGTAAAACATTACAACCTGCTCATGTCCATGTCATGTCACGGAAAAACCACCTGGGGTCCCTGATCCATCTTGCTTCCCCCCACCCCAGCCCTCTCTCCTCTGGCCCCAACATCCCCAGGGATGGCCAGGCAGGAAGAACCCCTCCCCACCACTACTGCCAGGTACCTCACTGCCTCGTTTGGGCTAATTAATGACTCATAGGATTTGGGTGATATGTGATTGCCATCTCCATTCCTTCGGATGCAACAAAGGACCTCCAGACCTTACCCTCAGCCCTGCTGTCCAAGGTCCTGCAGGTCTTACCATCTCCAAGTCCTCCAGACTGTCGTCTTGAGTGCCTAAGTAACTTAAGGAGCTCTGGGCCTTGCTAAATGCCCCCCAACATAACCTTAGAATTCGGTGGCTCTTCTACCTGCCCTGCAGAGGGAAAGAAAACTTTCTTTTATGTGTTTCCTCTAATAAAAGTGTGAGTCATTGAGAGTAGGATCTCACTAGCTTTTTTATGTGTATGTCCAATTCTAGGGGGCAGCTAGGTGGTGCCATATTTAGTGCATAGAGCGCCAGGCCTGGAGTCAGGAAGGCTCATCTTCATGAGTTCAAATCTGGCCTCAGGCCCTGGGCAAGTCACTTCACCCTGTTTGCCTGAATTTCCTCATCTATAAAATGAGCTGGAGAAGAAAATGGCAAACTCCTCCAATATCTTTGCCAAGAAGACCCCAGATGGGGCCGTGAAGAGTCGGACGTGACTGAAAGCGACTGAACAATGACAACAAAGCCCAGTACTTGGCATCCAGTAGACACTTAATACATGACTCTTCACCTCTGCACATGTGTCCCTCAGCACACACATTCAGCACCTCCTACGCCTGGGCACTAGGCTGGGTACTAGAGAAGCAGAGAGATACAAAACAGAACAAAGATGGGCCCTCTCCTCACGGCGCATCCTTTCAGTGACTCAGGTCAGTGAATTTGCTGCTGTTGCTGTTGAATCACTTTCAGCCGTACCTGATGCTTCGTGTCCCCATCTGGCTGGAGAAGACAGACCCTCGGAGGGCGATGGTCTCTGCTCTCTCCCTGATTCACAGCCTCCATTCAGCATTTCTCTCCACTGCTTTCCTGTCCTTCAAGGCTTATTTTTCAGGAATCCAGAACTAAAGTGATGGTGGTCCTCAGCCAGAGCAAAGGATCATAGGACCCTCTCTCAGGAGGTTATCTGGACCCCTTTGGCACCAAAGAGTCTGGGGAAGACTGTGGGACAAGCCTTCTTGGAAGAATGGTTTTAAATGCATAGAATAAAATACAAAGGATTAAAAAACCCAACTTTATTTTGAGATAATGATATAATTTTTATCCAGATTCACAGACTGTCCTAGAATCTATTCATGGACCATCTTGGAGGTCAGTGAACCCCAAATTAAGAAATCCTGCTCCAACACTAGAGAGGCCCTCTGAAGCTGTCTAACCCACTCCTCTTATTTTCCAGATAAGGAAACTGAGTCCTAGGGAGCATTGATGGGCCCCCCACTCTGCTGGGGCTCTTTACCTCCCCCAGGGCAAGGGGTGCAGGAAGGAGAGTCAGTGGTAATAAACAGCATCTGGGGATGCGAAGGCAAGCATCACACCTTCCCCGGCGGCTTGGTGCCAGGGGGCCACAGGCTAAAGCCCCCAAACACCTTTTCTGTCGGTCTTTCGTGGCCCAGCTCACGTGGAACCCTCTGAAGTGTGCTGAATACTCTGCTTCTACCCAAACAGAAATTGTGCCAGCTGGAGTCTGTCTGTAAAGGAGGGCATCCATGAATATTTCATTCTGCTCCACTGTTACACTCGGGGCTCCTGGGATCGAAGCCTCGCTCTTCTTCCAGCTCAGATGCTAAACGTGGCCCAGCATAATTAGCCAGCTAATGAGAGGCCTCTCTTCCTCTGCCTGTGACCCGGCAACAGCTGATGGTCAGGGGGCTGCTCCCCAGAAGCCCCTTGTTCCCCTCTCCTCAGACGGCCTCCTCTCCAGGGGCTTGGGTGTTGGAGAAGCCAGCTGGGCCCTCACTGAACTCTGCCAGAGCTGGCCTGGGTGGGTGGGGCTGCTTGGGTGGCTTTCAAAGCCTCAGGCCTCCTTCCTTTCCCACTGCTTTCTGCTGAGCCGAGCTGGGCAGTCAGGGAGGGACAGGATCCAGCTGCCTTTGTTAAGATGGTTTGACTAAGTCCAGAAGCCACACCCTGTTTAACCGGTGCAGGACATGCTGTCCTCTCAGACCCAGCCCTTTGACCCAGGTTTCCAAGAGGCTGAGCCATGTGTGAGTCAGTCTGGGGACCCTTGGGTGCGGGGACACTGTCACTCGGTGCTTTGGGAAATGTTTGGATGGTTGATCACAATTAAATGAGGAGCTGGGGGATTGCCATCGGGAGACAAAAGGGCATCGGCCAAAGAGATGGGGAACCGGCCCCCAATGTACACGTATGTCCACACGGTGAACGCCCTGCCAAAGGCGGGTGGGTCACAGAGTCGGGGTGACCCGACTTCTAATCCCACATCTGGGCGAGTCATTTTAGACCTCAGAATGACCTGCCTTGGAGGATGTGAGGGTCCAGTGGGATGGTGTCCATGTGGTGAGGGAAACTCTGGTCCCAGGCTTGAGACCAGGTGGCCTTCGTGTCCCCACAGAGCACAGCGGTACCCTGAGAGTGTGTGAGGTGCCTCTTCTCCGCTGTTGGCACACATCCCCCTGCTGCACCCCCATTTGTTAGGGACCTGTGAGTAGCGCCCCATTCACTCAACACTGGGCGGTCTTTACACAGGGATATTTAGGGAACAGGTAGTTATGAGGCACCTGTTATGTGCCAGGTACTGTGCTGAGTGCTGCTAGAAGATTATCCCATGAGATCCTCACCACAACCCTGGGAAGCGGTGCCACTGTTATTATCCTCATTTCATAGTTGAGGAGGCTGGGGCAAACAGGTCAAGTGACTTGCCCAGGGTCACACAGCTAGTGTCTGGGGCTGGATTTGAACACGTGTCTTTCTGAATCCCCACCAAGCTGCATGACTTCATTCTCTTTTCCAAAGACACGGCAAGAACAGACACAAACACGTCCTCTCAAGCCTGGCCTGCTACGAGTATTGGGAGCTCGGCACGGTTCCTGTGTGGTGCTAATCCCGCCGGCTTTACCTCCGAAGGTAGTGTTGCTGCCGGATGAATCCTTCTGCCGTGCTGGGGCCCGGTGGTCCTCCCTGAGACGGCTCCTTACTTCTTGCTCCCGGGGGGATTGGTTCTTCACTGGCTATGGAACCCAGCTTGGCCTCAGATTCCTAGATTCCTGTGGCTCTCAGTCCTTGCCTTTGAACCTGCCAAAGGCAGAGCCTCTACTCCTTACATCTAGAATGGAATAGACCATGGAGGGACCACGGCCCCCCGGCTCTTCCACTCAAAGCGGTATCTCTCAGTGGATGCCGTGACACCCCCAAAGAGCAGAGGAAGATGTGGAAGGATTCTGCTTAGGCAGCCAATAGAAAGCGATGTCTCCCAGCAAGGCCCACCGGAGCCAGTTAGAGAATGTCCGCACATGTTCTAGTCTCTCCAAGGCAATTTCCTTACATGTTATCACAATTCTTCAGAAGCAGTTGCTTAGCACCCTGCACATGGAGACGCCGTCTGACAGGGACTGCGTAGGAACCAGACTCCATCACACTAGGGAGGCAAGCCTGCCCCCAGAATGCCAGAATCTTGGGCACAGCCCTCGTTGCCCTGCCCTAGTTCCAAGTCTGGCAATTATTCAAATCCAAAATCTTGTTTTATTTTGTTTTAAGCCTTTAATAAATTATTAGAACAAATGGAAACTTGGCATAGATTTACTAAAACTGTTGAACCAAAACACCAATCTTCAGCTGAATTACATTCGATTCTAGCTGTGACCTTGGTTAAATGCTCCTGTTTTGGTTTACTCTGTCTCTCCACTTGGATTATATACTTTTCCAAGGCAAAGATTGCCTCCTTTGGGGCAGCTAGGTGGTGAAGTGGATAGAGTACCAGCCCTGAAGTCAGGAGGATCTGAGTTTAGATCTGGCCTCAGACCAAATACTTGACACTTACTAGCTGTGTGACCTTGGGTAAGTCACTTAACCCCAATTGCCTAAAAAAAAAAAAATTACTTCCTTTGTTACCCTGTTTCCTTCCCGGGAGTTCACCAGAAGTGTCAACATCAAAGAGAGATCCCTCTGGACAGCATGTAAACTTAGAAAACCACAAATTAACATTATTTATATTGCATTGTATTTTTTAAAAACTGTTAAACATTTCTCGGGGATTTTTAAATCTGGCAGTAGAACTAGGGCATTTACACATAGGGAGTACACCACCCTCCTCCTTTTCCCCTCTCCCTCCTCTCCTTACAATCCTATACCAAGATTACAAATAGGTTACCAAAGCCCCACAAAACTAAAGGCCAACTTGCTACGCTACAGGCCATTTTTTCCTCTTTTGATAACGTGTGATGTCTTCTAGATGACATTCGAGGCAGTCTGGCTTAGTGGACAGAGAGCACAACCTAATCTGGGCTCAGGTCCTCAAGTCCGCCTTTGTGACCCTGAACCAGTCACTTAACTTGATAACTCTAGCATCCCTCAAGGACTGTAGGTTAAAGCAAAGGTGTTGGCTCTCTCTTCCGTTGGGGGAGGGGATTTCCTCACAGAGCTGATGACATCACAAGTCTTGCCCCCTATTTTCGTGCCCCCCCAAGTCTCCTGGAAGTGATGTTGCTCAGCTTAGTTCTTACACCATCATCTGAAAAGAGTGATTTCTAAAAGAGGAAATCTACTGGGTGGCGGGATTTGGGATGGGATGGGCTTTCCTGTCTAGTAATTCCCTTATTTCCATCTTAGTGATTAAGGAAATGTCATGGAAATTCCCTTTTATTAAGATTAATAGTAAAGGAAACTGGACACAATCCCTGCCCCTCCCATTCTTAAAGGTGTCGTTTTGGTCAATTGCCGCCCCGATGATGTAAAATCGGGTCACATGTTTGGCCTTAGAAAGTAACCAGCCGTGTGCTCAGTACTCTGTCCTTCCACACGGTATTCACTGGACTCTCCATTGTGTTCTTGTCTTTCTGTGACAACAGTATTTTGTAGGTTACAGGAGAGTATTAAGATTGCTCTAAACTGTTGCTTCCCTCTGCTTCTTTTTCCCCTTCCAGATTGTATCTCAAAACTGAAAAAAATCCCATCTTTGGCCACTCAAACCCAAGAGCCAAAGGCTGGATCTCTAGAAGAGACAGCATTGTTCTTTTGTTGAACAAACGCAGAAACTCGGTAACTCAGGTTTAAAACCATGAAATCAAGGTTTTACAGATCAGGCAGCTAGGTGGCTCGGTGCGAGGAGTTAGGAGGACCTGAGCTCAACTTTGGCCTCAGACACTTACCACCTATGTGACCATGGGCAAGCCACTTCACCCTACTTGTCTCAGTTTCCTCATCTGTAAAATGAATTGGAGAAGGAAATGACAAACTAGTATATTTGCCAGGAAAAGCCCAAATGGGGTCACGAAGAGTCGGACACAACTGGAAAACGAGTGACAAATAATTTCACCTACCTCATAGGATTATTGTGAGGATCATATTTGTAAAGCACTTAGCATAGTGCCTGGCACATAGTAGGTGCTCTGTAAATCCCTCACTCTCCCATCCAATCAGTGCCAGGTTTTGTTGACTCCACATTTCTGCCCTTTTCCCCTTTTTTTTCACCCCCACAGCTACCCTCTGACTTGGTTCAGGCTCACATCATTTCTTGCTAGGACTATTGTAATTGTGTCCTGACTATTCTCCCCCTCCCTCCAGCCTTTAATCCGTACTCCACACAGCTTTCAATATAATATCACCAAGGCTCGGGTCTGCCCATGAAGTCTTAGCAGTAGGCTCAATGTAGCCAGGGGTCCAAGGAGTTGAAAAACACAAACAAAAACCAAACAAAAACCCGTTGATACTGCTTATTTTCTGATGCCCTTTGTTTGGCTTTCCAAAAAGATGACAACCAGCAACATCGTGGTGACCTCTCACTCCACATGATGTGGCTACAATTCTGTGTTGGTTTGTCTGTTCTATTTGTTCTGAATGGAGATGCTCTTGCCACCTTTCAGGTGTAGTCCCAGAGAAAATCGATCAGATACTTTAGGAAGAGAAGGGGAAGGCAGGGGAGGAGAGAAATATTTAAACTCTGAGTCCGTGCTTTGCCCTCCTTCCCCTGTTTCCTCTCCATGAACTTGGCCTGGGCATCTTTCTAGAAAGGAGAAAGACCCCAGAGAAGAAAGACATCTCCCACCCTCTGTGCATGGAGGAGATTCCCTTGTGTTGGTTTCTCTCCAGGCCGTAGTTGTTTCATGCCAACCACGAAGTCCACCTCTGTTGTATCCGTAGTTTGCTTTTGTATGGAAGGGAATGGAAGGGATGCCATGCTACATTATTGCTGATGGCCACACTGCTCTATAACAAACCAAGACAGCAAGCCAGCTCTCTCTTTTATTGTCCATAAAGTTAACACTCCTTTTTAGAGAACTGAACTCTTCCAAAGCCAGCAGAGGAGAACCCTTCTTCACTGCGAAGAGTTAAGATGATGACGACTCCCCCCATTGAAGACCAGCGCAGTAAAGCCTGGCCCAGGGGGAGGGGCCCATGCTGCTATTTTCCTCCTGCCTGAGGGCTACTCATGTGCATTGCTCTTCTGGGCTCTTTGGCAGCATTGGGAGGAGCAGTTCAGATCTAAGTGAAACCCTGCCCTGCCCAGCCAGAGAGGTCCCAATGGAGGGCAGAGCTCTCTTGGGAGCAGGCAGGGGAACCGCTCTCTTGATAAAGAAGGAAAGTTGAATAAAACCTGATAGATCTGGTTCGCTAGGACTAACAAGTCAAGTAGAAGCTAAATCCAATTTGAAACACATTATAAGAAGCTTTATAAAAACATGATAATGGATACAATTCAGATGCAAATGTTGGTATCTGTGAGCTCTGATAAAAAATGAGCAAAAACCTTTGGATGAAGAGACTATATTCCTTTAAACTAAGCTCAGCACCTTGAGGTAAAGCTCAGTGGCCCTGCCCTGGGTCCAGGCTGCATGGCTCAAACCAGGTGGCTGGTCCATCCTTCATCATCTGTCTGAATACCCCACCATTTTGTAGGAGGAAGTAGGTTTACCTAATCAAAACCAATGAGTATGAATTACAGGACTTCACTGAGGCTCTGAGGTGAAAGACATTTCAGTGGCCATGGAATCCAATCCATCTCTGCCCGAGAATCCCTGGACCACAGTCACCCAGCCTCTGCTTGGAGACCTCCAGTGATGGGGAGGGCCCACCATCCCTACAGGCAGTTCATTGCCCTTTGGATGGCTCTCCCTGCCTGGAAGTTCTGCTTTACATAAAACCTAAATCCACCTTTTGGTAACAATTGTTCATTACCCTCTGGAATGAAGGAGAGTTAGTCTGGACATGGGACCGCCCCATGATGGTCTTCATATAAAACCTCCATTCCCTTCTGAACATGCTCAGATTCTCCCAGTGACCCTCATATGGCATGAATGCTAAAACCTGCACCACCCTAGTTACTCTCCTTTGGGTGCTCAAGGTAAGGCCAATTGTAGTTTGGTTTAGGACATGGGGTCATTGCCTTTTTGACATGTCATGGACACCTCTGGTGAAGCCATGAGAACCCTTCTCAGAATCATGTTTAGAATGGCATAACATAAAATAGGTGAGATCACAAAGGAAGCCAATTACATTGAAATATATTGAAATATTTCTTATCAAAATGTATTTAAAGAGAAAAGAATTCCTGCTCTGGAATGAGTTTTCCAACAAATCTAACTGAAAGGGTTCAAGAAGAGGTCAAATGATGGGGATTTTTGCTGAGCAGGAGGGTGACAAGGGGACAATGGCCAGTGTTTGTTAAGGGAGACATCTCAGCATCATCTCCAAAAGGCTCCAAATAAAAAGCTGAATGAACTGGTCCAATAGCAGGAATTTCCCAAGCTCCCTTGTGAAACCCCTTGGCCCCCAAATGAATAACTGGAAGCTGGGGCTTTTGTTGTCTTGTACCTTCTGGAAAGAGGTGGGGAGGAGGCTTCCAGGGTGAGCATCTCTAAAGCCAGATAGATTTACTTAATTGGAATAGGTTGGTTTTTATTTGTGTGGTGTCTGTTAATATTTTTACCAATGGAATACAATATTCAGAGCATCACGTCCAGAGCAGACGCCTGCCTTGGCCTCTGTGTAATGCAGATGAAGACTCCCCCTCCCTCTGTACTTTCTACTCAGATTTGTGCCTCAGTGAAACCCCAGGTCAGCTAGGCCTTTGGCTGCCTTCCAGGATTCCATTAGACAGACAATGGGCCTGCCTGGCTTGGAGGCACCATGAGAGGGATGCCTTGTGTTGTCTTCTCAGTGGATGACCCTGTCTGTGGCTTTGGGCTGCTGCTGGTGCTGCTGTTGGGAGTGTGTGTGTGTGTGTGTGTGTGAGTGTGAGTGTGTGTGTGTGTGTGTGTGTGGGGGGGGGGGGGGGGGAGGGAACCAGAGGCAGGATTTGGATTTCTCCAAGCAGGGAGGTGTGCAGCCCCATTGTTCTGCAAGTGCTGGTGATAGATGACTGAGCCAGCCATTCCCCCTTAAACTTGCATGGAAATTGCATTTCTTTTCCCCCGAGTCTTGGAGATTTGATTTTTCCAGGCTCTCTGCAGCAGCAGCAGCTGAAGTCAGATTGTTTGTCAAACTCTGTCCCCATCTGGAGTCTCTCGAAGTGCAATGATGAGCTCCATCGGATGGAAAGTACCGAGGACCTCTCTGAGTTTTCTGGGACTCCTGGATGCTTTCATGCAGCTAAGATTAGAGTCGGTGGCCAAATGGCCCACTGCAATAATTGGAAGTGTCCAAAGGAGCCTCTGAGCTACAGGCCAGGTTGCCTTGTTCTTGTTATTGAAGGGAGGGGTCTTTGGCTCTGCTTCGTCCCTCCTCTGGATAGAATTGCAGGAGGCTCTCAGAGTTGACGGTTGGAGGGACAGAACATTTCCTACGGGAAATGACTTTTTGATTTAATAACCAAGCCCAGAAAATATTGAAGTGAATATCAAAAGGGGTTGTTTGAACCTTCTGCATCTGTTCAAATTCTGCTTTTATTGCATTGATTTACCTCTAGTTGCTTGGTTATAAACTCCTTGAGGGGTCCAGTCACAAGACTTGTGAGGAGCGAGCTCTCAATTCCAAGTAATTGAATCAAATCTTTGTTCCGGCACCGAAGAGAAGAGAATTATCCTAACCTCAGCATGGCTCTGCGAGCAACTGATACTAGCTGGCCTGAGCCCCTTCCCAGTGTGTGTGTGTGTGTGTGTGTGTGTGTGTGTGTGTGTGTGTGTGTGTTGGGGGTAGGTGGAGACAGAGACAGAGTAGCCTACACATCCATAAATCAGCTCCGGACCCCAGGAATGTGATATTTACTTCCTGGGCTTCGATGGCTGATATACTTGCAATTGGTTCATTCAGAAGTATGTGGATCTGCTTCTTCTAGGTTGGTGCACTTGTAAGAGTCTCTAGTTTTCTTTGTCTGCTTCATCACAAACCTCACAGCCCCTCACTGTGGAGGGCCACCCACAAGCATTCAGGAGGCTCAATAGGGTCATTTGCTTGGATAACAGTTGTTTGCCTCCCTCTAATGAGTTATGTTACTTCTGAGAAAATGGACTGAATCAGTTATCAGAGCCACACTGGCAGCTCTTCCAAAATGGCAGAACCTGACAGAGATTGCCCTCTCTTGGCATAGCCTTTAACATGCCAGGGTCACCCTGGCGCCGAGATAAGGCATCAGAATGGTTCTTGTTGCAGATATAGCTGTTACTTCATGTCACAAAGACAGTCCCAGACTGGGAGCCAGGGGAACCCTGATGTCTTTTTGTACCCTTGACTGAGTGACTTCCAATAAACCCTGTAGTTTGGTTCATATCCCATTGAATAGGGGAAGAAAGAAAATGACCACTGGATTGGCCATCCAGGGATGCAGAGAAGAAATGAAAGAGGATGCAATGGGTCAGTAGGGACAATAGCATTTGTAGCAAGTCCACTGAGCTGGTTCCCAGAGAAGTTATGGATGCAAATGACCCAGACCTGCAGAGTCTGATAAAGAAGCCATTAACAGGATTATAGAAAAGACACTGAGGTGGCCCTAGAGAAACCTGTGTCTCAGAAGGTTATCCCAGAGACACCAGCAGAAGCTGCAGGTCAACTAACCCCAGCCCCATACATACCATCTCTGAAAGGAGTGGCTTTCAACTCTATAGCTGAGTCAAGGGATATTTAGAAGTTAGAAATGCAGAGAGAGCCAGAGTGCCTTCTAAGACTCAAAATGAAGAAGAACTTAGTTTGCCTCCTAGACCAGCAGGGCCAGTCAGGGCAGGATTCACTTAGTGGGGGAGGGAGAGGAGGTAGAGATGGCAGCCGGGAAAAAGGAGCTTTAGAAAGAGCATCAGGAAGCAAGAAGAGAAAGCCAAGACCTCAGTGACTTGGGCTAAAAAGAGCCTGACCTGAGCTAGTTCTGGGAAAGCACCAGGTCAGGGCATGCCGCCGGGTAGGTCTTCTATTGAGCTTTGAGGAATTCAGCTGAACCAACCTGCAGTTTGGTTATCACCAGGAGCAGTGATGAGGATGTTGATAAGGAGAAGGACTGATCCAGTCATGCACCTGTATGTATACACATGCACATATATTTATAGATAATATTCTAGATATGTACATACATGCATATATAGCCTTAATGGAGCCTCATCAACTCCATGCTATCTCTCTGTCTCCACCCCACTTCTCCCTCCCCCACTCCTGATTATTCCCATTTTACAGTTGAAGGCATTTAAGGTCAGATAGGTTAAATGATTTGCCCAAGGTCTTGGAGCTAGCTGTAGAAATGTGATTTGAACTCAGGTCTTTTTTGCCCCAAGCCCAGTGAATCTAGGAGGAGGTGAAGGAACAGCACTTGTGATATCCCCTGCCTAGCTGGGACATGGGGGACAGTGTGTGGGTAAAAACACTTCCAGGAACTTGGGATTTCACTGATTTGATTCAATCAATCCAATACTCGATGTTTACTCCGTTCCATAGAGAAACCCAGTGTCATTGGTGAGTGGTGTAAAAGGGGATGGTTGGCTCCTCCTTTCCTAGACCAGTTGGATAATAGTGTCTTTCTGAAAAAAACTGTCAGGACAGTCCCATCTTTCAAGTGCTGGCAGAAATGCTCAAACAAGCATCTCCCTGCTGAGCTAAGACTTCTGGGGGGCATTTATTGGAGTGTTTCACCTATACACAAGTGCTAAATCTGATCAAATATTCAACAAGGAGAACCTAGTTACTAACTTCTTTCCTTTTTAAAACGACCTGTTTGAATGACGCTGTCCAGCTTCTGCCATGTTGCCCTAAGAACAGACCATGATGCCCTCCTTGGCTGAGGGTTCCCATGCTCTTTTTAGCTGGAGTGTTAGTTGTCTAGCAGAGGCAGAAGTCTTTACTCTTTAACTTCCTCAGGGCCGCGGGGTCAAGGTTTGTCATTTTCAGGCAAAGGTGAGAAATGTCTAGCCTCTCCTGTGTCATCATTGTCCCTAGTTTGGACAGTCTTCTCTCAGTGAGGTGCCCTAATATCACATATAGTCATCATAAAGTAACACCTCCCAGATTCTTGTTGGGGTCACATGAAAATCAATGGTCAGAGACAAATATAAGTAGGCAATTTGAGTGCTGGGGACAAACTCTGTCTCTGCTGGCCTTTTCATATGCAGCTGAGCTAGCCAAGCTGCAGAATCTTTTTAAGGCATGGAATGCCTCCTTTCCACTTGAAAGGGCTTCCCTTTCATAAATATATCTCAGTCTTTTGCCACTTCCAACTATCTCCAAGGAGGCACCTAGCTTACATGATTTTTTTCTCCTCTTATTAGAGCAGGGACTGTCTTGCTTTTTTGTATTTTTGTCTCCAGTGCTTAGCATTGTGATTGGTACATAGTAAGTATTTTATAAAAGCTTTTTCATTTGCTCATTCATTTAATCCTTCTACTAGTATACTTTCATACTCATGTGTCTGTAGTGAGTCTTAGATTTTTTTTTAAAAAAACAATATTACAATTGAGGGGTAACCATGATACAGGACATATAAAGCTAGCCTGGGAGTGAAAAAGCCCCTCCAACTTGACCCTGTCACCTGTACCAAGTCATAGAGTAAGTGCTGACCTGCTTTGGATGGGTCATTGATAGAAGGAGGTTCCCCTGGGAACAAGCAGTCTCCCACTCCTCCGGTCCAATACCATACTTCTTGTAGATGGAAAGCTTCTAGACACAGGAGACTGTATATCTTGGGAATGGCTCTCCAGCCCATGAGGGAGTGCCTTGAGCTTCCATGCTCTCTTCCTTGATGCCTCCCTGGGTTACATAATTGTTGACTTCTAGGTCCCATGAAATCCCAACTAGGGTTCTTTTTCTGCTCAAGAGGTGATAATGCAGAGCTTTAGTAGGTCTTGATTTGGTAGCTAGTCTCACTATGCTGCTGTGAGCACACACAGAAAGGCATCCTGGCCACCATCTCCTGGGGATGAGGCACCTCTGTCACATGCATTAAGAGAGGACACTTTTAATGCTATTTCTGGTCTATTTTCCAAGATTTTCCCACTCCCACTTGTGAGGGAGTGGCCATCATTATCACTTTTCTCAATGAGCAGCTTCCCTTGCTCGAATGTAGAGAGAAGGGCTTCCTGCAGCTACCTGCATGGGGTTGGCCATTTCCTCAGTCTCCCTGAGAGCGCTCCCTGGGGCGGTCATGGCTTCCCACCATCCCTGGATCAGCTCTGCTGTTTGCTTCTGCTTCTCCCTGACTGTGTCTCTGGTGCCTTCCTTTCCTTAGTCCTGAGGGATTGGGAACAATGGTAACCTTCTTCAGTGCCAAGCTGAGTCAGCTGCCGTAAGTGTTCCTTGGACTTTGAACACAAGCATATTGGGTTGTCAGGTAACCTAAGAGGATGTTTTATATTCTATGATCTCCTTCAAGAGCAGAAAGAACATTTTAAAAAAATCCAGAAATTAAATTAAATTCATTGGGAGCCGTTGTAGCTTGACAGGTGAAGGTAAAGATCTCTCGATTGTCCCAACTGACCATCTTCTGCTCTGAACCTTTATTGCTACTTTTGACATTTTGGGTTATCCCTTCCCCTGTCTTAGAGCCGGGAGCTCATTCAATCCAACCCCCTCATTTTGCAGGGGAGGAAACAGGCTCATAGAGTGTCTTGTCCAAGGTCACCCAGTTAGTGAAGCACAGAGGGAGCCCTTGAGGTCATGTCCACGTCCAGTGTCTTTACATGTTGCCATGCTGCCTTTTAGAAAACAGTTTTTGTTTTGTTTTGTTTGTTTGTTTTTTGGCTAGGCAATGGAGTTAAGTGACTTGCCCAGGGTCACACAGCTAGTAAGTGTCAAGTGTTTGAGGCTGGATTTGAACTCGGGTCCTCCAGACTTCAGGGTCAGTGTTCTATCTACTGCACCACCTAGCTGCCTTTTCAGAGAACAGTTTTTGTTTTGTTTTGTTTGTTTGTTTTTTGGCTAGGCAATGGAGTTAAGTGACTTGCCCAGGGTCACACAGCTAGTAAGTGTCAAGTGTCTGAGGCTGGATTTGAACTCAGGTCCTCCAGACTTCAGGGTCAGTGTTCTATCCATTGTACCACCTAGCTGCCTTTTCAGAGAACAGTTTTTGACTTCTTGTTTGGGTTGCTTCAGCATAAAAGAGGATTGGATCTCAGCATTCAGCCCGGAAAGGGACCTTTCCACCGGCTCAGCCGCTTTTATTTCATAGAAAAGGAGTCTGTGGCACAGAGAGGGCACCTCACTTGGCCACATGGTAAAGTTTCTGGCCAGTCTGTGGCTGCGGTGAGCGTCTTTCTCTCTTTTGGCCTAGTTTCCTCCTCTGTAAAACAAAGGGGTGGAAATAGACTCCCTCAAGGTTCCAGTGGCCATGTCTGCTACAAGACCGTAGACTTGGACTTGGGATATGCTTGGTCCTCCCAGCCTTCTGTGGGTCAGAGCCCTGGGGTTCTCTTCCCAGCTCTGTGGGCCTCTGGGTGATCCTCCCTGTATCTCGGTGGCCTTATCTATTAAGTCAGGAGCTACGCTGGCTCTCCAAAGTCACGTTTAGCTCCAAATCTCAAGTCCTAGGATTCTTTTTGTAGAAAGAACACCAGCTCAGACTTGAGGGTTCCTGAATTTCCTGAGTTTCTGCCAGCCACGATTCCCAACCCAGCCACAGTGGCGGAATTTAAGAATAGAATCCACCCTGAGCTCTCTGTCCCAAACTCTTCCAAAGAGAAGAAATGGAGCCAAGCTATCGGTGCGTTTCAATCTGATTCCGCGTTATCTCCAATGCCGCTCGCTTCCATCCCTGTTTGCCTTGGGTCAAGCTGACCCGCTGGTGGACTTGATCAGAGCTAAGTCATTTTAAAACTAATGAGAGCAGACTGCATCCTCCAGGAAACGCAGGACTTGATAACAGTATTTGTCTGCTTCAGCTGGAGTCAGAAAAACATGGGGCTCTACCGTGGGCAGGAAGCGGCCAGAGGCCAGAATTCAATGGCTAATGATTCCCATTAAAGCCAGCAGGATCTCAGAGCAAATCTGAATGGGACTGGGAGGTGCAAGCAGATATTTCTGCATCTGGCAAAGCACCTGCCTCGCTCCTGAGGCCCCGTAGACTAAAGAATTTAAGAGTGATCAGTATTAGAGGAAATCGAAGTCACTGCTGGACCTGAAACTTCACGATCCACGGCACCTCCTGAGCACCTCTGGTGTGGTGTTTTCATCCCCTGAACTCCTGTCATCTTGAAAGGAAGCTCAGTGCATGGAGAGGCCATTTACAGGGAGGAGGGCACTGAAGCCCAGCCCGCTGAGAAACTGCTCTTCACAGTGAACCAAAGGCTTGAATTGAAGCGAACGGGAGATCTGGAAGCTGGGAAATTCAGTTTGACACGGCGGAGACCACGGGAGTCTGCTTACTTGGCACGTTTACTTGTAGGAAGTGGTGCAGTGCAGAGGTTATGGTACCAGACAGGAAGTCGGCAGGAGAGAAGAAGCATTTATGTGGCACCTGCTGTGTGCCAGGCACTGTGCTATTATTGTCTTATGTGATCCTCACAACAACTCTGGGACGGGGCTGTTGTTATTATCCTCATTTTACAGATGGGGAAATTGAGGTAAACAGGGTTAAGTGACTTCCCCAGGGTCACCCAGCTAGTAAGTGTCTGAGGCCAGATTTGAATTCAGGTCTTCCTGACTGCTCAGATGCCGTGACATGACATGAGTCCACATCCTGCCTGCAACATTTACTGGGTAGATGGTCATGGGCAAGTCCCTTAACCTCTTTGGGTTCCAGTTTCCTTACCTGTAAAAGAAGGTGTTCATGTGTAGTGCCCGCTTCACAGAGAATGAATGTCGCGAAGTGTTTTGCAAACCTTACAGGCCAACTCTGCCTTCTCGCCAAGGCATTTAACCTTGGCTTTACTCATATTCTGCAGGGTCTGGGGCACCTTTTTAAGCCTTAACTTCTTTAGTTGCCAATCTAGACGGAGGGTGCAAAGGCTGGCCCCAAGGTTTATTGCTGGTCTGGAGCCCTAGCCCTCACTTTGGACAAGGGAGGAGCAGTGGCTTGCCCAGGCCCAGGTGTGACCCTCTAGCCTCAGTTTCTAAGCCCAGCTGGGCCTTCAGAGGAATGCTCTGATTTCAAGTTGATTCTTCCATCTGATTAAACAAACCTCTGTTGAGCACTTTCCACGTGCCAGGTATTGGACTGGAGTCTGGGGTGGGCTGGGGTGATTCAGAGGCAGACATGAACCAGTCCAGGCCCTCAGGCCTTGTGCTATGGAAGGGGGAAATGTGGCCCCATTCCCTGCTGAGACCTTCTCCAAGTAAGGGCCCCTGGGAGACAGGCACTTGGGCCCTGGCCTGGGGTCACAAACTTGGGGCCAGAGGGTTATTTCTTGTCTTCTCCTCTCCTTCAAAGTGTTTCTTTTACTTCACTCAATGTGAACATGCTCATACATGTCACCTCCCGGAAATATGCAGCTTTGGAAAACATTCCTGATTGGACATTCACTTATCACCCAGCTCCCTCTGGCTGTGCCAGCTGGTCACCGGCATTTAGTACGTGCTCATCGTGGGCGGAGAGTGCCCATCGGAGTCAGAAGGCCCGCCTGGAGGGCTCCCGTCAGTGGAGCATTGGCATGTGAAGTCATGGGGTCTGTGGGGGGGGGTAAAGATGGAGGACTAAGGAAAGGCAGGGGTGTGTGGCAGGCTGTGAAAGGCTTCACATAGCAAGCAGAGGCCTTTATACTTGATTCCTGTGAGATAGGGTGTCCTTGGAGGCTACCGAGGGTAGGGTGTGGTCCTCCTAAAGCCCTCCCTTAGGCCACTGGGAGAGGACAGATTGGGGCTGGAGGCAGGGAGACCCACCCAGAGGCTATTGAAACAGTCCCTACAGGAGACGACGAGGGGGTAGTAGTGTCCAGAGAGATTTGGTGATAGAGTGAGGGGCTGACAGAGGGCTGCTGGGCCCTGGACAGTGACAGGAGTGCTGGGGAGGCAAGAGAGAGCCAGTTGTTCTAGGCAGGTGGATTGGTGACATCTCTGCGCCGTCCAGCTGGAGACGCCCAAGAGGCCGTTTCAGGGATGCTCCTGTGCCCAGGAGGCTCTCGCCTCTTGCCCCCTTCTTCCCTGTAGGCGTCCCTGGCTCCCTTTAGGTCCCCAGCTGAATCTCGTCTTCTGTGAGAAGTTTTTCCTCATCCTTCTCCACGCTTGTGCCTTCTCTTAGTTGATTATTTCCGACTAGCCCTGTCTACATCTGGTCTGTACATTCCTGTTCATGTGCTGTCTCCCCAGTGAGGCGGGGGTCTCCTTGAGGGCAGGGACTGAATCTTGCCCTTCGTAGTGTCCCTGGTGCTTAGCACAGTGCCTGATACACAGTAGGTGTTTAATTAATTCTCACCGACTAACTGATGTGGGAACTAGAGCTCAGGAGAGTGGTTAGGACTGGATAAATAGATTCTCAGACAACTGCAAAGAGGTGATCGCTGAATCCATGGGAGCCGGTGTGATCCTTAAGCACAACAGTCTGTATGTCACCTCAGATCAAGGGAGGGATTTTACAGGCTGGGAGAGACACGAGGATGCATGTCGGCAGCCAGAGACTGAAAAGAAGAGTTCAGTTTGGGGGACAGCTTCAGCTGAGAGCCGGAGGAAAGGGGAGCTGCGTGAGTTTGATGGGCGGTGAAAAGCTCTGGAAGCGTCTTCGTGGTGAGCGGGATACTGAACTGATGAGGGATGGCCAAGTGGGGTGCCTTGCTGCGGTGAGGGCCTGAGACATCACGTGCCGTGAATGTGTAGCTGGCTTGGGCAGCAGGGTTTCGTGATCTTCTCCAGCAGCACTGGAGGGCTGGGGCAGGGCTGAGGGCGGCAGGCTGTGGGGTTTGTCCAGGCTCCTTGAGGCCTCGGATTTGCCAGGTAGGAAAGGCCTGGCGCGAGGACAAATGCTGAGGAGAAGGAGCTTCCGGGATCTGGACTAATAGGGACGCTGGGAAGACCCCGAGGTCAGCACGGTGGTTAGCTCTCCAACGCAGCTAGGCAGAAGCCAAATCCAGAGAGATTAAAAATAAGCAATTTCTCTGTTCTTAGAGGCCAACAGATCCATTTAAAGAGTGGCCCCCAGGAGGCCAACTCGGCCTTCTTTTGTCATCCTCTCGTGCCCCGGGGCTCTTCACCTACTGTGTGTCTTTGAGCCCTTAGGAGGCAGGCAGGGGAAGCCTGTGGACCCCTGCTCACAAGATGGTTTTTAAATGCATAAAGTAAAATGCAAAAGATTACAAAGAAAACCAATGACATGTGGTAGAATAGTTACGATAAGCAACATTAAAGTCATGGACCCCCTGGTAAAAAATCCAAACCAAACCGCAAGCGCCGGCCCATCAGTATCTGCAGAGGAGCCATGGACTTCACGGCTTGTGACATCAGCACAACCATTGTAAAAATCACTGCCTAGTCGGCAGAGAGAAGGGGTTGGGGTGGGACGTCGGGGGCGTGGTTTAACATTTCTGTTTCCTCTGATGTCACCAACACTATTGCTTTAGGTCTCTTATCATTAAACGTTTGTACACCCAATGGTGGTTTCTGTGCAGATTCGAGCCGGATCTTAGCAAACTGACCTTTCAGTGTGAAAAGGCAACAGAGCTCGGTATTGACCAATGACCTCATGTTCCTCCCCTAGACAAAACACAGATACCGCTGCATCGCGGCGAGATCCTGGAAAGGAAATCCCCTCTTCATTATTTATTATATAATTAACAAAAAGTCGGAGGACCAGAATTTAACGTGGCCCCGCCAACAGTCCAACAGTCACGTGATCCTCCACAGCCTGCTTTCTGCCACGACCTACCGGTGCCGCTGACCGGTGCCGGGGGCGTTCTGCCTTGGACGCTGCTTTGCTCAGTAAGTCACAGGACCCTAGACCTTTTGTGCAACTTAACTTTTTGCAAAGTTAATTTTTCATTGAGAGTGTGTACCTCAGAATCGGAGTGCACAGAGATCTTGTCAATCCTGTCTGCCCAGCCCAGTGGCACACACAGGAGAGACTTCACATTCTTCTCCAGTTCTGAAGGGCACGATTTTCAGGGCGGATTCTCCGATCTCCTGGCCAACGGGACAGGCGACTCCCACTGGGGAGAACAGCGTGGGACCTGGTGGTGGCTTAGGCAGTGTGGCGGCAGGACCAGGAGAGGCTGGGGAGGAGACGAGGAGACTCGGTGCTTTCTCAGAATGAAGGCCGAAGCCTTCATCTGGGCACAGTTGGGGTTGGTCTTGTACAACATCGAGTCAAGACTATTAAGCAAGGGATAATCTTTGCTGTGAATCTGAATCTTAATGAACTTGGATGGGAGTTTGTTTTTTTTTAAAACATTTTTAAAGTGTAGTAATGGAGAAATGACAATAACATATTCTTACAGTAACAAAATTATTTCCCAGGGAATCTTAGAGAATTGAGTCTTCTGTTTAATTGATAGCTGTCATACATATAGCATAAGCTGAACGCCAATTTTAAAGAGCGTAGATGAGCTGCTATCTGTACCACTGGAGGGAGTGCCCACATAGAGGAGATCATGGATCCAATGAAATTGCAAAGGAGGCAGGTGTTTCTGATGTGTCCGTGCACGTAGCTATCTTTAGCGCAGCCTAGTCACCAAGGTCCAGTAGGAAGAGCCCCTCCTTTCACGCCTCCTAGGTCGCTGATTACCATCTAATGACTTTTCCTCTTCAAAAGTGCCCTTGGAGATTTTAAATCTGATTTCTTCCTTGAAAAAAAAGGGGCATTATGTGAGTGTGTGCATGTGTGCACACACCCCACTGGTAGATGAGCCTATGAGCCTTCATCATCACACACCTCAGGCTGCTACTCTCCCATGATCCATTGAAGAAAGGCTTTTTGGGACTCCTAAGAGGCTGTGTTGATCAAGATAAGAAAGGGGCTTCATGCAGTTCCTAAGGATATTCAACAGGAAGGGCTGAATCAAAAGGAGTTTCCTCCATTGACCAGAAAATAGAATTCATCGAAACACCTCTCACACACCCCACACCCTTTGGGCAAGTCACTCCCTCTCGCTCTCCACCCGGGTTTTCTCACCTTTAAAATGAAGGGGGGTAGGGGACAGGTGACCTCAGTGAACCCTAAGACGTTTCACAGTTCTAAATCCTACCTAGGAAACCCGACACTCGTTGCTCTCAGTATAACTGGGTCTTTGTGTCTGACTCTCAAACACTTGAGAAGCTCGGTGTATGATCATTCTGGTGCTTCCTTGCCCCACCCCCCCTTTGAGAGCTGGTTTACCACTGGAGTAGAAGGAGGGTCAAGCCCTTTCTTTTAGGCAATACGGCACTAAGCCTGACCAGTGCCGTTGATCCCAGCTTTGTCCTCTCTACCTCCCCCTGTCCCAGCCAGACTCATCCTTCCAACGTTAATCATTATTGTGCAGTATGGGCAGGCAGAAGGCAGCTGAGACTGGACTGAGAAGTGTGTCAGAAATGGCTTTTTGGAATAAATTTCTTATGTCATTTTGTTTACTTGTTAGCTCTCTTCAAAACTGAGTGAAAAACACTTCTGCCTCTGTCTTTCTGGCTTCTTTGGTAAACAGATGTTGACTGCTTTTTGTGTCTGTTTCTTTGAGACAAGAAGGAAGGTAGCAGTGCTGTCTGGGAGCCAGGAAACCTGGGGTCCTGTGGTAGCTCTGAACTTCTGCCCTGTCTGGGTGGAGGGGCACGGCCCTTCTCTCCTGGAGAGAAAAAGGGGGCATTGCGCTCACTGGAGAATCCCTTTGGTTCCATCCTGTTCTGATATTAAGTGGCTGTAGTTGTGTGGAAAGCTGGCTTCAAAGTCTCCAATGAAGCTGCTTAGAGTGTTTGGGGGGGCTGACTGGAAAGATCTCTCCACCCGGTTTGCAGTCTTGCATCATTCATGGGCAGGTGGCGATAAGAGAGTGGGGAGGAGTCACTGGAGGATTTTCTGAGAATTCAGCTCCTCTCTGGTAATAGCTGAGCTTTCAATTTCTTGTTTATCAGGGAAGCATGATGTAAACGTGGAGAGGAGACCAAACCCCGAAGTCCATCCTTTGCCAATTTCCTAGAGTTGGGTCCAAGTAGAAACTGCTGGTGCTATCGACGACTCTCAGATGGTTTTACGAAGGTTTTGGGGATAGCTTTCGCAGTTTTGGTTGACTTCTTCCCTGTCTCTTTTTTCATAAATATTTGAAAGTACTGGCATTAATGCAACCAACATAATACAAATCAAGTGAGGTGTGCCAAGGATTCTGCCAACAGTTAAATGTGACCTCCTGAGGGCAGGGAGGGTTGCATTCTTGGCTTTGTATTCCCAGTGCCTGGCAAGGTGCCCGGCACAGTGGAGGCCCTTAATGAATGCTTGCTGAGTGAGCTTCCCATGACTCTTTGTCCTGTGGTGCTCATTAGACTGCCCTCATCCCAGGGTGGATGCAGCAGCATCCATAATGACCGGCTGCTTTGGGCCAGCTTTTTCAGTGTCTAAGTCTTTCCTGGAAGCCCATTCAAAAGCCTCCCAGCGTGGCTCTCTGCCATATTCGGGGCCGTGGAAGCTACACGATGGAGGCTGAAGTGTGTGATTTGTCTACTGTCCCTGAGCATCAGGGCCCCTCAGATGCTCTATGTGAGGCCAGCCTTTGAGATTTACAGCCCAAAGGGTCCCAGTTAAAGCTGAAGAAAGTTCCTTTGGAGGGGCTGCTTTGCCTGGACCCAGCCAATGTAGGTATTTATGTAGTTTATTGGGAGCAGACCACAAAGGGGTGCGGGTAGGGGGCTCCTTTGCTCATACCACGGAGGGAATAGTGACCTGACTCATGGTTGAGATCACTAGCATGGGTATGGTAGTAATAATGCTGGACCCCATTTGATGATGCTTTGCAGGCTACAACTCTTCCCTTATAGCCATGCCATAAGGCTGGCATCGCCAACTTCGTCCTCTAGATGGTGAAACCTAAGCTCAGAAGGGTTGGAATGAGGCAGTGAGCTGGGCTATGGGGGAAGGAGGGCCTGGATTCCTATCTGCACCTACCTGTGGGACTTTGGGCTCCTCCCTCTCCCCCTCTGGGCCTCAGATACTCACTTGGAATGCGACCAGTGCAGGCGAAGGGTAACCCTCTGTGTCCTCTAGCCGACATGTCTAGAGGACTCTATTTCCCAAGATGCTAGAGGCCAATAGAGCCCTGCTCATGGAGGAAGGTTCTCTGGATGCTACTTTTTTTTTAGGGCCTCCAAGATCTGTGTAGAACTGTCCTGTCCAGGATTTTTGCCCCTTCTTCACCTCTATGCACTTGAGGCTCCAGCATCTCTGGCCACCCGTACATATCATTGCCTCTCCCATTTCATTAATACGTGCTTGCTGAATGAGTTTTATAGAAGTTGCACCCCATGCCTGCCGTGTGCTTCTTGCTTACCTCTACCTTTATACAAAGGGACACCTCCTACAAGCAGCTTGCCCTGATTTCCGGTCCCCCACCCAAAGGTTGTTGCCGCAGGCCTCAGTGCTGGCCTGATGGCAAAACCCATCCTGGTCTCCACCTCTGGGCCTTGGATGGTTTGCTCTTCAGACCTCTTGAAGCTCCGGTCTCTCCTGAGACAAAAGAACAAATCACAAGGGAAAGAACCAAGGCCCGTGAGGCCTCTCTTCCGCGTTGTGGTCAAGCAGGAGGATTCACCCGGAGCAGTGGTTCTGACTCGGGAGCCAGTCTGAAACATCCTGCTTCATCTTCAGGCTCTTGGAGGGGACCGTGGTCAGCAGGTCCGTGCATGCTCTGCATCTCCCCAAGGCACTTCTACTGGTAAAGCAATTAGCAGAGTACCTGGCACCCTGTAGGCACTTAATGAATGTTTATTGATTAATTGATATTGATTGATTGTTGGCACAATAGAAACGCTCATTCCCTTCCTCGCCACCCCGCTCCTTCCCCTCAGTCACGTCACACATCAGGATGCCTGATCAGGAAACAAGAAAAAGATTAAGCTTTACTGTCTTGGACAGTTTATATAAAACATTTGGAAAAGGCTCAAGGAGAAGCATTCCAAGACCTTTTTTTCCCTTTTAAATCAGGGAATGCTCATGTGAGTAGAGTGTCAATGTTAGCAAAGGTCTGAAGGATAATTCCCCATCAATGCCAAAGCCCAGTTATCCCCAAATCAAATCAGAGCAAGAAAGATTTGATTTATTTATGAGGGGAGTATAATAGGCCAAAATGCCAGCTGTCCCAGCTTTTCCTCAATAACTGTTTTCTGGAGGTCGACCAACCGTTGGGGGAATGCCTCACCTACACCTCCCTGAGCGCACATCTTAATTCATGTCAGTCACGTGAATGGAGTTGATGTGATTAGGTCTCCATTGTCCCTAACCCAGTTTTTGCGTCTGTCTTCGAGTCTCTTTCTCAGACCCTGCTGCTCCCCGAGAGGATTTTGGGCCCAGGCAGGGAGCATGGAGGGGTGGGGGTCCTGCAACTTGTACTTTTCAGGGGAAGGAAAGAGGGGCATTTCAGCAGCATGAGCAGCTTTGGCCAGGGGCCTGGCCCTGGAAACACCTCAGTGGCATCTTGGGGGCCACAGGCTTTCTGTGACTGGAGTACTTTGGGTTCAAGGAGGCCAGACCGCCAACAGAATGATGGCTTAGAGTGTTTTGCCTGGGTAATGGGAGGTGGCGGAATCTTGAGGCTTTGCCCAAACATTCCAGTGATGGGTGATGGGTGGGAAGGCTGGGAAAGGCTGAGGGGCTGAGATTCTCACCGGCTTTGCCTTCTCATAGATATGAAGGCTCCAGAGATGCTGCCGCTCTTTCCACCATCACTCTCCACCCCCCAGAACCCTTCTTCCTTGGGCAATCAGTCCTAAAGCCGCCATTCGCATATGAATCTCTGGGCAATCCTGGATCTCTCTGGAGCCCTTTCAATCATCACATTAGGTAGAACAACTAAATAATCCCTTCTCTGCTTGAATATACGTGATCTGCCCACTGAAAGGAGAAACAGATGGGGGTCCTAGTGGCAGCGCCCCTGCTTCAGGGGAGCAGCCTGGCCAAGGAGCCTCCAAGGGGAGCGACAGGCCAAGGGTGAGACTGAGGGGTGCTGGAGACATTGCTGGCCCCGTAGGTGCCAGTGGTCTGCTCATCTGCTGTCCTAGAGGCCAGTGGACTCAGGGTCACAGAGGGAGGGCCCAGGCTGCAGCCACTTCCTATAAGCCAGGCATTGTGTGGCTGGTGGCTTTTATCAAAGCCCTTCTATTTCTCCTTCCCTCTGATCAAACTTCTCTGAAGCTCCATGACCTTGATGAGACTTTTCTGGCTGAGAAGAAAGCCTGTGGTTAGGAAACATGCACATCCAGACTGAAGCCCCTCAAGGCATCACTACCCATCTGCACATTTCTTAGGGATAGGGTCTAGACCTGGTATTGCCTCGGGGCAGAGAAAGAATGGCCTCTAATAATAAGGCTAGCACCTTGTGAGGTATCTTAGAGAGGTGTCTAGAGCAGAGGTTGAATGACTTTCTCAGGGTCACACCGCTGAAATGTGCCAAAGGTGAGGCTTGAATCTATATGTATGTGTATACTTGTGTGTGTGTGTGTGTGTGTAAAGCAGCTATGTGGTACAATGGATAGAATGCTGGGCTTGCAATTAGGAAGACTTGTCTTCCTGAGTTCAGATCTGGCCTCAGATATGTACTAGCTGGGTGAGTCACTTGATCCTGTTTGCCTCAGTTTCCTCATCTGAAAAATGAGCCAGAGAAGGAAATGGAAAACCACTTCAGTATCTCTTCCAAGAAAACTCCAAACTGAGTCACAAAAAGTCAGGTGCAACTGAAACAACCAAACAACTGTGTTTATGGATATGCATGTGTGAGCATATATACATGCATATATTATATGTTATTAAGTGTATTTAATATTAATATTTAATTATATCTATATCTGTATAAATTGGTCCCAAAGGATCAATTATTCATTTGTTTTCCTTTTGAAGGAAAATTCTACGAGTAGAGATTTTGTTTTTGGAATTTAGGGGTCTAGGCATCTAGTGCACTCATCAGCAAGGTTGATCCAAAGGCTACATTCAGAACCGAGAAACAGGCGGGATTGATGAGAAGGGCTTGCATGACTTTCTGGTGATTTGTTCATTCCCAGGACGTTCCATGCTGGGCTGCTTTTGAGGCAAAATCCCTTCTCATTCATTGCTTTTGCTTAATCTTCCCTTTTTTCTCTCTTCTAGCCCAATCTTATGCGTCCAATCTCTTTTCTAGCTCTTCCCTGAGCCTAACACTCAGTCAGTCGATGGGTTTCAGAGACAGTCATCCACCAATCCATACAAAGGCAAAAGACAACTGAGGGCCTGGGTGCTCAGGCCCCATCTCTTACTGGTTCCACCCTTGCCAGATATTGGCTCTGGTTTATAGAGATAGCATTTAGGGTTAGGGTTAGGGTTAGAGTTGGAGGCAAATTTAGGGTTGGGGTAGGGTCAGAGGCATTTAGGGTAAGAGTACATTTTAGGGTTAGGGTCCCATGCAAGCTGCCCTGCCCAGAACCTTGCCTGGCCAGCAATCTAGATCAGTTAGCATTCATGAGGACAAAGGCAGCTGGGGCCTTTTCCTTTGTTTAGTCTTGGTCCTTTCTCCTCTTATGGCACCACTGGAGTGTGTTGGTATGTTCATGTGTGTATGTGTGTCTGTGTCATTTTCATGCCTTCTCAAGCAGTGGGCGCTGCATTTGGAGAAATTAGTCACTTTTAAAGCTGTGGTCCCAGTCAGCGAAGGGTGGCCAATGTGAACAGTGCCATCTGGGCTGGCCCCCAGTTTTCCATTCCTTGTGATTTATCCTGTTTGGATTGGACCCTTTTTCCTAGAGGGAAGGAGGGCCACGGAGGCAAAAACAGTCATTACGACTATGGAGTCCATTAAGTATAGCTCCTGAAACCAAAGGAATTCATTCCTCTTTGCTTGGTTGTCCTTAGCTGGCCTCACAATTGTCATGTTCAGAGGCATCTGGGATCTGTTTACTCTGGACTGATATTAAGAACATAGACTGTGTGAGGAAATCCCAGAACCAGAGGTAGGGAGTCATGGTGGGGAGCATCTGTATGAAGATTAGTGAAGGCAGATATAGAAGCAATATGGACGTAGGCAACCATCGGGGAATATAACATTTGTAAAGTGCTTAGCACAGAGACAGGCACATAGCACACTCTTAATAAACACTTGTTTTTCCCACCCCACCCTTCTCCAGACCAGCCAGAGGATGGAAATAGATGAGGATTCATGAAGATAATCTCATTTACCAAATGTTTATGAAGTACCTACTATGTGCCAAGCATTGTACTAGCTTTCCAAAACTTCCCAGAAGTGATGGGTAAAGGATCTGTGAGATTTGAATGAGTTTTGATCTTTTATCTCGGCTACTTCCATAAGGTCATGGAAAGCTGAATTATATTGAGAATATCCCCCAAAAAGGTAAAAGTCAACCTTGCTTTTGAGGTACTTATGTTCGCCTCAGTAGAAATACCTTAGGAGGCAAAGAAGTCAATGTGACATAATTCAGAGAAGGGAGAACGCTGTCCCAGTGGAGAATTAGAAATGGCCTCCTATAGGAAGGGGCACTTCAGCTGAGCTCCAAGGGGGGCCACGGCTTCCAAAAGGCAAAAGACACCTGTGAGAGCTGTCCCATGGGACAGGTGACATATTCTGCAAAGGCTTGAAGGTGAGGGATGAGATGCCACATCAGAAGGAGGCCATTTTGCCGGAGCTGTGATTGTGTATGTGTGTGTGTGTGTGTGCGCGCACACACATGCACCATGTACTTTCACAAAAATAAGGACCTTATGAAAAGGGAAGCATTTCAGAGGGGAGAGAATGAATTCTGTTTGGGACATGCTGAGTTTGGGATGGCTCCTTCAAAGTCATCTAGCAGGTAGCCAGTGACATAGGTAGGACTGGAATTGTAGACTAGGGAATCATTGGAATCGAAGGTCATTGAACCTAAGAGAGATGGTGAGATCACCAAGAGAGAGCCAAGAGAGAAAAGATAAGGGGGCCCAGGACAGAGCCCTGAGATTCCCCAGTTGTTCAGAAGGTTGGTCCAAAGGCCAGGGATCACGAAGGAGTGACAGATGTTAGTCATCTGGTTATCTCTTGGATCTCTGGGTGTCTGCCAAAAGTAGAGTACTGCATGGTTCCTTGACCTGCATTAAAGATGATTCATTCTTCAAAATGTGGAGGAAGAAGCCAGAGTCAATTCTACTCCAGGATCTGATCCTCACACTCACTGGGAGATGATGAGAACTAGGCAGGAAGTGAGCCTTATCTTCTTGACTTTGTGGAAGACAAAGAGTAGAAAACGGGGAATGGTCCGACATGCCCTCTAGATTTTGGGAGGGCAGATTCCAAAGGGTTCAGAGAAAGGAGTTAGGAACTTATGGCTTAACATTTTCCAGGGAAAGTCCTCACCGGAGGGATGGGAAAATCTCACAACACAAAGAGAAACAATTCTGTTGAGGAATTTGGTTGTCTGAAAAGCTTGATGGGGATGCCCAGAGAATTCGCCAGTTGTTATGGATGGGTGTGTGGGTGACGGAAGCTTGGGCAGTCGGCGGAGTATAAATACAGAAGTGTGTCATGATCCAGTGAGGGCCGTGGTGAGTGTTGATGCCACCAATGAGCTGAGGCTGCTGAGAAAAACTAAGGGAAACACAAAACTTGTACTGAGGAAGAAAGGAGGACCGAAGGAGGATCGGAGAGCATGGGATGCCCATGCCTGCTCATGGAGAGAAGCTCAGGCCTCACCAGATCATTCCCACCTTCAAGAAGCTTCAGTCCCTGCCACCCTGAGCATGAAATACAAGCTCATTTGTTTGGCCTCTAAAGCCCTTCCCAATCTGGCTCCAACCTTGTAACTCAACTTATTTCACATCACTCCCCCTCAAACACTTGGCTCAGAGATTTGAGGTGAATTGAATTGATCATTCCGCGTCTGCTGACAGGAGTGTGGCATTGATGCAGATAAGCTCCGTGGAGACCCATGGCACCGACCACGCATCCTCCTTCGTCTTCTCGTTCTGTCAGACACATTTGCTTGCCTGAGAAATGCTAGCCTGGTCCTGCCATGGGGAGGTTGACTGGAGAGGGTCCTCCTAGACTGCAGCAGCTGGTTACAGGTGCCTGGCAGACCCCTCACGTGGGCACTGGACAACCATTGGCGGGAAAGAGCCTCATAACCAGGTGTCCACTTCATCAGCTCTGACAGGAAGCTCAGTTCCAGGAGACCCATTGGTACACTCTTTGGACGCTGGGCAGGGAGGATGTGCATTCTCCAGTAACTCTTAGTTTTATCACTTTCACATGAGATGAATGACTGGATGTAGCCCAGAGCCCTGAGATTTAAAATTCGATGTGTAGGGTGAAGTTCTGTCTGACATCAGGATAGATGTAACTGTCGGGGACAATAATGTCTATTTTTAGGCAAAGAATTGAAAAGAACAGGAACCCAGCAAAGAAGACAGACTTCAGGGAGAGGCCAGCACGGGTGTGGTGGCCAGGGCCAGAGGATGTTATGGGCTCACGAGTTCTTCCTAAACATATAAGGGTCTTTGTCATGGGCCCTAATCCTCTGGGGAATCTGTGATCTCCTGGATGTCTGTACCTCCCCTCTAGGTGCAGATTGGAGCCTTTCTATCGTATTGGGCAATCTTCAGAGTTCTGTATCAGACTCTAAATCTCCACCATCTAAGAGTGAATCTGATGTAGAAGTGCCCACTGAAAGTGGAGATCATACCTACTAGGAAATAATAAAGAAAAATATTGGAAAATGCCTCCCACACATTTTATGGATGGAGACCAGAGTCCTTGGTTCATAACCGACTGATTCAGAAACTGCCAATGGATGGGCTGAGCAGGAGCCACACTGTTAAGTGTCTCCAGAGAAGCAACGTGGCCTGGCTTTTAGAGTGTGAGGGAGCTCCTTGACCCAGGGGAGAAACTGCTTCCTGTGCTAGGGAGGTGTGTGCCAAGGAAAGGACCCACAGGAAAAGGTTAGAAATGAGCCCATTTGGCCCGCTTAAGAGAATTACCATGTTCAAGCACTTTGGTGGCATCAGTATAGTTGACTGGTTAATTGTAACTTGTTATTTATTCCCTAAATCACATGTCCAGGGATCTCTTTGTGTCCGTTCACCCATTTACCTAATTTGATTTATTTCTGTAACTGAATTTTTTAGGGGATTGGGAGGGGGAGGGGTGCAGACCTGGGATGTCCCTGAGTCGATGTAGATCTGTGGCCATTTCCTGCTTTCTCTTCTTAAGGATGTTTCTGGGAGCAATGCAAAGTTCGGATTTGCCCTGGGGCCCGAGCAGCTTGTGTCCAGGCCTGGCCTTCCTGACCCTAAGGCCAGACTCTCTGACCAGTAGCTGGCTATTGGTCGCTGCTTCTCATAATGGAAAACCATGAAATTTAAGGCATTTGAAGTATTTTCTACTTATATCTGAAATATTTTATAGTTGTAACTTACTCCTCCATACCTGCTCTCCCCTAACTAGAATTTTGCTTTTTCTGTCTGAGAACCATATCCAGGGACTTCATTTATTCCCGTACTTCTCTGGAAAGCAGCGCCTTAGTTTGCTCTTTCTTGCTTCCTGGCAGAGAACCAGCCCTTCCTTCCCTCTGTGTATAGGCTTGGTATGGAGATGCCTGGTTCCCTTCCTAGGCCCGCAGCAGGACTACTGATTTCTGTATAGTGGGGTACTCTCCGCTCTCTTCACCTGCTTGGGGCAATAGTGGATTTTGCAAAGCTCTGCTGCCTCCTCACCGGCTCCTCATTTGTGCCTTTTTCCTCCTCAGGACTGACGTAGGCTCCAGAGGAAGCCTCAGCCATCCAGAATCCTTCCTAGTGCGTTCACTTCAGAGGCCTTCACCACCAGTTGCTGCATGACTACAATGTTCCATGTTGTCTCTGGAGGTTCAGATGGCAGAGGTGGGGGCCAGATTCTAAAGGACTTTCCCCATTTACATGGTTCTAGCAGACTTTAATTAAGGTCCCAAGAGATGGCATCCCTGCAAACTTCCTATGAGAAGAAGGATTTCTGTGTTTGACCAAAACCTCATTGGGACCCGCTGGTAGAATTGGTCAGAGAAGAGCAAGGCCTAGGCCCTGGGTCCAATTCCCCAACGGACCCAACAGCTTCATGGGAGAAAAGTTGTGTTCTCTGGTTCCAGACACTGGGGCTGAACCCAGCCAGCATTCCTGGGATGTGGGCTTTGGGCCGTGAAGGGCACTAGGAACGGCCATTTGGGGGCATGATGAGGCTATGGGGAGAGAATAGGATGAGGCATTGGGGAGCTGAGTTCTAGTTCTGGGCCTGGCACGACTGGCCCTCTCATGACATTTCATCTCCATGAGCTGTCACTCCATGCTTATAAGGCTCTCTTCCTTCACTTTGACCTCCTGCCTTCCCCACCTTGCTTCCCGCCTCAGCATGCTGTCTCTCCCCTTCCAATGTAAGATCCTCAAGGACTGACCCCAGGACTTTTCTTTTCCTTGTATGCCCTGGACTTCCCATAATGCCTGGCACACAGAAAGCGCTTAATAAATGCTGGCTGACCACCTGACTAGCATGACGCAGCTTCTTGACTTTCCCCGAATCTTTTAACATTTCAGGCAATTAAAAGGATTAAGCTACTCCTAGCTCAAAACCTTTCTGTGGTCCCATATTACCAGCCTATTACCAGGGGGCGTCTAGGTGGTGCAGTGGATGTAGGGCCAGACCTGGAGTCAGGGAGACCTGAGTTCAAATCTGGCCTCAGACACTTACTAGCCATATGACCCTGGGCAAATCACTTAACCCTGTTTGCCTCAGTTTCCTCATTTGTAAAATGAGACGGAGAAGAAAATGACAAACCACTCCGGTATCTTTGCCAAGCAAACCCTAAATGGGGTCAACGAAGAGTCAGACGTGACTGAAATGACTGAAGAATGAGCGGAATTCAGACGTGTGTTCTGACACTCAAGGCCCTACTTTTCTACCCTGACTTATCCTATCTACTGTGTCCCTGCCAAGGACTCTAAGTTCCAGCCAGACTAGGCTCTTAGGCCTGCTCTTTGTACCTCTGTGCCTTTGACCGCACCACATTTCTAATACCGAGAAGTCTCAGTTTCCTCTCTTTGCCTAGTGACTTCTCATCTGTTTTTTAAATCCAGCCTCAAAGGCCACCTCCAACAGGAAGCCTTCCCTGATTCCTCAAGGGGATGATGACCCCCATCTCTACCATACACACATCACCCCTGCCCATACCCCCGACGTCCCTGTTGTGGATTATTTTGTATCATGGTTGTCCTTCATTATGGGTGTGTCTAGACAAAAGAGAGCCCCTGTAGAACCTCTGGAGGACCTTCTTGGTGGAAGACACGGCCCGATGGCATCAATTCCTGGTACTTTGTGCAGCCTCCTAAATCAGAGCCATGGTCACAGAGAGTCTGACTTAATCCTCTGCCCAGAGCAATGAGTGGATGAAGAGTGTCCGTGGCCCAGATTCCGCTAAGCAGTTGGGAGGGCTGTCCATCCAGCTGGTCCTCGAGTGTGTGTCCCACAGAACCACCTTTGGGCTGGACTAGAACGGAGACTAGAACCAGAGGAGGAGAGGGGCCTGGGGCTTTCCACTGAGACTCTTCTCCATGGAGTATACGTCCAGCTCCATGGACGTATATGTCAGCACCAATATATACTCCATGGAGTATATGTCAGCACCAATGGTCTTTTGGTGATGGGCTGTGGCCATGTGCAAGCCATGGGACATTGTGAGAACTGACTGACACTCACCTAATTGTGTGATGGAGAGCTTTGTGATGGGGGTAAGGAGGCAGCAAGACCTACTAATGAGGTGAGCAGGAGAAGTGAGAGAGAAGATATTATCAGAGAGATGGATAGCTGGGAAGTGAGGCAGGCTGGCTATGGAGTGAGAGGGAAGGATGACCCATGCTCCACGCACATCGGCATAACGTTGAGAAACAGGAGGACATGGAAAGGGTCCCACAGGAATGTAAGGCTTGGGTGGGTTTCAGTAGAAAGAGAAGGCCCACTTTAGTGATATGACAGATCCCCAAGTATCCCAGTTCTATGAGCCCCCCTGGCTTTCCAGGTGCATGAGGTCTGGGACCAACTTTGAATCTCTGTCTGTGCCTTACTCAAGACTCTGTCTCTTCCTCCTAATGCAGCCTGTGATCATATTACCCTTTTTTTGCTTCTACCTCACCCTGCTGTCTCAGGTAGAATGCAGTCCACTAAGACCCCCAATCTTTTTCAGAACAACTGCTGTCTAAGCATGCCCCTCCCAATCTTATACTGTGAAGTTGATCATTTGTACCCAAGCACAAGGATTTATAATTATCCCTTTTATCTCTCATCTCACTGGCTCAGCCCAGAGATCTCTTTGAATGCTGCCCCAATCACCCACTATGTTACATCTCCTTCCCAGCTTTGCATCATCTCTCCATCTGGTGAGCCCCTCACCTCGGTCTTTATTCAAGTCACTGATTGAACAAAACTGAACACTTCTCTGCTGGAGATATTCTGGCACTGAGAGGAAGGGCTTCTGTGACAAATTTGGGCATTGCATTTACTCTGAATTCTGTTGCCTTCTAGGGCTTTTGTACGTAACAGGGCACTGATTGTGTGTGTGGTTCTGCTTTTGTCCTTCTGTGTCAGTTCATACAAGTCTTCCCATGTTTCTCCAAATTCCTCCTACCCCTCGTTTCTTGTGGCACGGTAATATCCTATTACATTCATATTTCACATGTCAAAATTTGGTTACCCATTCCCTCGTGGCTGGGCACCTACATTGTATCCAAGCTTTCTGTTTTTAATTCGCTACTATAAAAAAGCTGCTGTGAATATTTCAGTTTGGATTGGGCTTTCCTGTCTCGGACTCCTTTGACACACACACCTTGCAGTGGCATTGCTGGGTCAAGAGTTATAATGTAGTCACTTTTCTAACATTTTCAAATTGTTTTACTATTCTACCAACAACATCTTAGTGTTTGTCTTTCCCTGCAATATTGACTATTTCTATCTCTAATCAACTTGTCGTTCAGAGGGCCCGAAGAGGATAGCAGGCAGAGAGCTGGCCTTGAGGGACAGCACCCCTGGGGTCCTGTCTGCCTCAGGCACATACTCTGTGACCCTGGGCAATCAGCCAGCCTCAGTTTCCTCCTTTGTAAGATGAGGAGAATAAAAGCCCCTTCCCCCGAGGCTTAAGATGAAAAGAAATGAAGTTTATGAAGCACCTTGCCAACCTTGAAGTGCTACATTAACTATTAGCTGCATTATTGTTGTTATTATTATCTTTGCCAGTTTGGTGATTGGCAGAGTAAAGCTCAGAGGTGCTTTGAGTTGTATTTTTCTTACTTGCAGTTTGGAGAATTTTTTTGTTTGGTTGCTGATCATTTGTATTTTTCTCTTTTGAAAACTATTCCTATCCTTTGGCCATTTATGTACTGGGACAGAATCAGGGTTCAAAGAAGTCACTGATGTGTGTGTGTGTGTGTGTGTGTGTGTGTGGGATGTGTGTGTATATGTGTGAGTTTGTATTTAGGAGTGTATATGTGGTCTGTGAGTATGTGTATGTGGGGTGTGTGTATATGTGGGGTATAGTAAGTGTGTATGTGTATGTTTGTGGGTATGTAAGTGTAGATATGGTATGGTATTTGCTTGTGTATATGTGAGTATGTGCATGCGTGAGTGTGTGTGAGTGTGTGTGTGTGTGCACGCACGTGCAGCATTGTGTTCCAGAAAGAACCCTGGCATTGGACTTCTAGGCTCTGGGTTCCGTTTTCTTCGGAGTTCTCTGGCCTTGAACAGCCCCCAGCCTCCGTGCCCCAGCCCTCCCCTTCCTACAATGCAGCTCACAATGACTTGACCTAATGAAACAATGTCCACGGGCATGTTGCCCGCTATGGTATAAAATCTGATTGCTTTGATCACCTCGATGGCCGGGCTCTTGGGCCACCCACCGAGCAGAGAACACCAATCCCATTTTCTCTACCTTTAAGTCCCCTGCAGCTTTTAGAACTCATTGTGATAATTTTCCTCCGTCATCTTCAGGATCATAGATATGGAGCTGGAAGGCGCTTCTAAAGCCTTTGAGTTCAACCCTCTCATTTTACAGATGAGAAGACTGAGGATCATGAAGGTTCAACATCTTGCCCGAGGTGACACGACGCTGAACGTCCTAGCTGGGAGTTGAATTTGCACCTTCTCACTTCAGAGTTACTGTTCTTTCTGCTGTACCAACTGCTCACCAAGTAATCCTTGTTTTCCTGTGTCCGTGTTAGTTATCACACAAACAGAGATAAACTCGGGGTCTGCATCCTGGTTACATTAAAGTCTAGGACTCTAAAAAACTGTCTATGGCCAGAAGACAAGTTTCCATGGAAACAGCCAAGTTCAAATGGAATAAATAAATCCACCAAGTACATTGAAAAAGAAAGTCTGCCTCTTGTTTGCTGCTCTAGAAAGGGCAGCTTCTGGTTCTTTTAGCTCTTTCCCATGCCGGACCCCGGAATTATTGTACTGTTGATTCCCCTGCCCCAGGAGCTCCTACTTGGAAACAATGCACATTGTCACGTCATGGGCACACTTGGGAGTTTACTAGTGTGGCCACCTACGACCTTAGGCTAATTTTTCCTTAAAGGTATTGATGCCATCCTTGGGTCTTGATTGACTCAGAGGACTAAAGGTGAACCTTCTGAGGCTGCCCACACCCCTGCCTCTGCCCCGAGCACAAAGCTAGCCCAGGGAGTGTCTGGCCCACTCTCTCATGACTGGCTGGTGGATCATGATGGGCAACCCAGGCAAGGAAGGTTTGCTTGATTGAGTCACTGAAGGGCCCCTCAGGGGTTAGCCCTGTGGGCATCCTTCTCCTGCTTCAGTGAAGGGAATCTCCTTTCGTTAAGGCTGAATGCCTCATGAATGTCTTGTTTTGTTCTAAAGTTGATCCTGAACCACCAGAGGACTGGCCTGGGGCAGCCCAGCACAGGATACCAGAGACTGGGAACAAACCTGTTGTTGTTGTCGAGTTGTGTCTGTGACCCCATTTGGGGTTTTCTTGGCAGAGATACTGGAGCAGTTTGCCATTTCCTTCTCCAGCTCATTTTATAGACGAGGAAACTGAGGCAAATAGGGTGAAGTGACTTGCTCAGGTCACACAGCTAGTAAGTGTCTAAGGCCGGATTTGAACTCAGGTCTTGCTGGTGCTCTACCCACTGTGCCCCCTAGCTTCCCAAACAAACCTGAGCTTACATTTAAAAATAAATTAAAAAGTGGTTTCCAGGCAATAATGGAGCCGTCCCTCCAACCAGCCTGAGCCAGATGATGCCTCCCACCTGCCTGGCCAACGAATGCTGGCCCTTGAATCTTTTCAGAGTCAATTTTTTGTCTTTTTAAAAAATTTACATCCCAGTCCTTGGCATAGTACCTGGCACATAGTAGGTGCTTCATAACTCTTTATTGATTAACTTATTGAATTTAGACAGTCTCTTGGAGTAGATGGAAGAGCCCCCTTTAGAGAGGAGCTGTCCAAACCGTCCTCAGTCAGAAGACGAGGAATAGATGTCTGATGGTTGAATGAGAGACAGACTGACAGGGACCATGGACCCTTTTCCCCCTTCTGCCCTGGGTGTTGGCGTTAGTTGAATGGGAAATACTGAGAGATGGTGTTCAGGTAAGTCTCAGCTTTGTAAGTGTGGGTCCTTCTATTGGGAAGGCTTCAGATAGGACCTTGAAGGACCACTTGGGACATGACGGATTGGGTGTGAGGTGTGCAGATTGGGAGAGGAGAGCATTGTCCTACTGGAGGACACACAAGGTCCTGGCTAGTAACTTTTGTGCCTAGGACAAACATGCACACACATGTGAACACATGTGTGAACACACACACCCCCCTACACACACACAATCCAATTGTAAAGACAAGTTTAGTTGAGGAGAAGGTGACCTTGGGGTTTGCTGAAGTGGTTTTGAAAGGACATAATCTCATAGTTTTCTATTTTAACTTAGTCTTCTTGGTAACTCAGGTGCTAAACTAGTTTTTGTACACTGCTGAGGTGGTTCAAATGCTAGCCACACTCTCTGATGCTTAGCACCCTGGGGTAAAGCCCTTATTAACCCTCTCCAGTTTTGGCTCATTCTGGGAGGAACCCAGGGAAGGAGCCTTCAATAATAGGGATGTTAATGGCCAGGCCAGCTCCCAGAAGCCAGTCCCAGATGGCTGTCCAGACTTTCAGATCCTCAAAGTAGGTCCTTGGCTCAGCTCGAGGCAGAACAATCCTGTTAGCTTTGGAACAGGCGCTCAGCCATCTGCCGTCCCTCCCAGTGACTGAGCTCCAGGGGAGCCTCCTGCCTGCAATGTGGATGGACACTCAAGGAATGTGTGACCCAGGCAGGACCATGGGAAGCAGGAAATGTAACTGATGCCGCAGCTTACCTGTCCTAACACAAGCAGGTACAGAAAAGTCCTTCAAATACTGATACTGGCAGACATTTACACGGCACTTTCTCTGCAAAATGCTCCTCCTGCCTTGTGCTACATACTTTATGTCACTGAGCCTGAGGCCAGCTCCATGAAACCTGCAGGTCCTGCATGAGGAATCTGAGGCACAGAGTCAACTTGCCCGTGGTCACCCAGCCTCGTGCCACAATGCCTTCAAAAGCAGGGTGGCCAGGGTGGGAGGGAGGGGAAAGATGGTGAGATATTTAAGAACTCATTGAACGATCAGTTCAATCTGAAACTTTTTGAAAGATCTTAAAGCTTTTGAAAGAAAGGCCAAAAGTGAAGATGTACTTGCAGCTTTCACCAAGACGAGTTGGGACCGTAAAACAGAGACCAAGGGCCATCCCTAAAGACAGCCCAGCCTCGGCGCTTAGCCATCTGGCTCCTTTGGTGCCCAGAATGCAGCAGCTCTGGTTTGGGCCCCAGAAGAATGCTCTCTCCCCACCTTGAGCGGCTCTTCCGATGACTGGAAGTTCTTTCACAGGCTTCCTTTGGGATCCATTTAATGTAATGCACACAATTGTAAGGACCTGCTCCTCAAAGCTCCCCGGACAGTTCTCTCCCTTGCTTTGGTCTGTGGAAGATGCCATTGCTTGGGGGATGGAAGGACAATTCTTTTTTCTTTAGGGGAGAAGTTAAAGGATATCAGGCTGCAGGGTCAGGAGACTTTTTTTTTTTTTTGGGGCCAGGCAATGATGACCTTGGCCCCGTCCCATCCAATTCCACTCAGTAATCACCAATGTGCTAGAGACTTAGGGTACTAAGACAGAAACACCATAAAGCCTGCCTTCAATGAACTTGTCTTCTAGGCTGGTCTGTGCCATCATCAAAGATGACAGCCACATCCTTCCTTGTCTGCCCTGCTCATCCCTGAGAGCCTGAATTTCTTAGAGTGACGAGATGGCTCAGTCTCTCCCTAGGTTTTAACAGCAATGGCTCAAGTTGTTTCCTTCACCATAAAACTGCAAATTGATGTCAACGATTTAAGATCCCTGCCTCCCAATACAGCTGGACATTTAGGGGGCTTCTAACCAAGCTTGACCTGTATCCTGGCTCAGGGTGCTGTTCAGGTCAAGAGGTCCTGAGGAGAGGACTCCCGGAAGCCTGGCTACAGACAGACCCCTGCTGAAGCTGGGAAGGGGGGCTGTGTGGCGGTGGGAGGGATGAAGCTATCAGGGCATTTCTTTAGCCTCTCAGTCTCCCTGACCTCTCACCTTCTATTCCTCCCTCTTCTGCTGCCTTCTTGCCTCCAGCTCCTCCTGACCTCTCCTGGTGTGAACCATCCCCCCTCCCCCCAGCACCCACTTCCTGGGATGGGGACGTCCTTGTGACTGATTTCCCTGAGGGGAATGTGAATAGTGCAGAGCCATGGTGAAAGCAGGTGTGGCCAGCCACTGAAACCAGATTTTAGAGAGAAAATAAAACTTCTCACCTTGGAAAGACAAAAATAACTGGGATGCCCTGGGGATGTTTTACACAGCTAGATTAGAGAAAAGGTTCTGTTTGCTTCGCCCAGATTGTCACCTTAAAAGTTCCTTGTGAGGAGCGCAGGGAGCTCTGGTTGCCTTCTGCAGCTACTGAGGAGGGCGAGAAAAAGGGAGCACGGAGGGTGGGATTTTCCTCAGAGTGAAATTGCACAAGGTGAAAATACGGGTTGAACCAGACAGTGCTGGGGTCCCTTCCACTCTCTGCTTCCGTGACCCTGAGCATCTCCAAAAGGGCATTTTAGTAGGAAGGCTGCTTATTCATGAGTTTGCTCTAAACTGAAGGAGGCCAATCCGGCTCCCGAGATCCAGAGCTGCCTGGGCATTAACTGCAGCAAGGTGCAGCCCTCCTGGGGCTCAGGGCCGCGGGGTTCACTGCCGACAGCCCCTGAAGCAAAAGGGGTGGGGAGAGAGGAAGCTGGGGCTTATGGGAGAGTGTCATTTTTCCTGTCCTTGGGTGGGGTGTCAAAGTGCTCATTTTTCAAGTGGGAGAAAAATGTAGATTTTTCCTGCTCTGGCCAATTTTGTTTTGGCTCTAACCTCAGAGTCAGGCTTCCCTGAGAATGAAAACCTCTGTGGTGGTGAGCAAGTAAGTCTGTGCCACTCTGGGCCTAAGCTGCCTTGCCTGTACAAGGAGAGGCAGCCTTAGAAGGAGTGCTCAACCTGGGGCCAGTTGTCTCTCAAAAAATATTAATTTTGAGAACAGGATTATTCCCAGAAAGCTGTTTTCCTTTGTAATCCTATGTATTTTTACATTATGCATTGAAAAGCCTTTTTCTGGACAGTCTGCAGGCTTCCTCAGGCCAACTGCTGAAAGGTCCAAGGAACAAAACAGCACTGGGCCCCTCTTGGCCCTAATCCATGTGGTCCTACTTTGAGAAGGTTACAGGAGCCAGAGGGCCTTTCCCTGGGCCCCCCTGCTGTTGTTATTCCAGCTGGGCCCCCCTCATCGCAGGCTTCTTGAATTCTGGGTAGGAGTCAGTCTGGAGTTAGGTGGATTTAACCTTATTTTTCTGAGCAATGAAGCCCACGTTGAGCATTTGGTCAGTTTACTCCTAGACCGACCAAGAAGGGGATCGAGGTTCACCAACGGGGTGACAGAGCGAAGGTGGGAGTGGGGGCAGCGCCTCCCTTCCCAAAGGCTTGTCCCCTCATGCCTTGCCACCGCCGTCTGCCTCTCTGGTCTGCTCAGAGCTGGGAGGGGCTGGAAGCCTCGGTGACAGCCCAGGTGAGGGAGCCAGGCTTGACTGACCAGGGATGGGCAGTGGGAAGGCAGGCGGCTCTTGTGACTGTTTCCCCGAAGCCCAAGCACCTGTTCCCTTCACACCTCCCACCTCCCTCTCTCCTGTGCATGGCCAGGCATCTGCTTTCAGATAGCTGTCAGTTAATCCCCCTTATGCCTGTGAGCTGATACTCGCTGGAGGTGTCCAGCCCCGGGGCCTGCCACGTTTTGTGGGGAGGAGGCTCTTAAAGTGGCCTCAAAACCCCAGAGAATGAGTGTCTCACATGAGCCCTTCAGGCACCCTGAAAGGCTCCCTAGCCCAATGGATAAAGCTTTAGAATTGGTCAGGAAAGACTTCCATTCAAGTCTGGCCTCCGACTACTTAAGAGCTGCGCAACTTTGGGGGGCTAAATCTCTGAGCCTCAGTTTCTTCATCTGCAGCATGGGGATCCTGATACTTGCAGAGCAGATCTCTTGGCATTGTTACGAGACTCAGAGAAGCTATTGTCTGTGCAGTGCTTTGCTAACCTTAAGTCCTATAGAAATGACAACTGGTATCATCCTACGGCAGCAGATGGGACGTGGGGGGTCAGAAAGCCGCTTCTTACTCTTCCAGGCAGCCCGCCGAGGTGACAAGCTGGCCTCAGATGAAGAGTAAGGGGGTGGTGATGACGATGGTGACCCGTCGCTGGCCAGGCTCTGCACTTTCCAGATAACTCCCCCAGCCGGTACATTCCTCTGTTTGTGTCCCAGGTCAGTTCCATGAAGAAGGTTCAGGGAAATTCTTTGACGGATCCAGGGCATCACAGACAGTAAGTGATAGACTTTTTGGAACCAGGAAAGGGGAGAAGGCGGGGGAGAAGGATTAGGAGAAGGGGAGGGGAGCAGTCAGGCTCCAATCGCTTGGCATTTCAGCGATATCATGGAACTCTGGGGAGTGGGCTTGCCTTTAGAGGGGTGGGTTCTTTCTTCCTGGGAGTCTTCAAGCAAAGGCTGGGTGATATCTTGGCAGGAGAGTTGTACAAGAGACATGGGCTTCAGCATAGAACTAGCAAGCATTTGCAAAGTGCTTTACATGCCTGGTCCCATTCTATCCTCACAGTACTCTGTGAGATGCTGCTACTGTTATCCCGTTTATAGATGAGGAAACTGAGGCAGAGAGAGGTTAAGTGGTTTGTTCAGGGTCAACAAATCAGTCAGGAAGTGTTTATCAAGTGCCTTTTGTGTGCCAGGCCCTGTGCTAAACCCACAATCCAGTGAGGGAGGCAACATGCAAATTGCTATGTACAAACTCCAGGCAGGATAAACTGGAAATAATCAACAGAGGGAGGCCCTGGAAATGAAGGGGTTGGGGGAGGCTTCCTGCAGAAGGGAGGATTTTAGCAAGGACTTGAAGGAATCCAGGGAAGGGGGAGACAGAGAGGAGGAGCCAGCGCGTTCCAGGCCTGGGGGGCCGCCAGAGGAAATGCCTGGAGACAGAGAGGGAGGGTTTTGTCCCAGGAACTGCCAAGAGGCATTCAGGATTACCCGGTCAAGGAGTACATGGGATGGTGTAAGGTGTAAGAAGGCTGGGAAGGTAGGAGAGGGCAGGTTAGGAAAGGTGTGTGTGTGTATGTGTGTGTATGCATGTGCTCATATGTATGTATGCTTGAAGCATGTGTATGCTTGTATGTATGTGTATGTGTGTGCGTGTAGGCATTATGCATGTGTGCATGTGGATGTGTGTGCATGTGTGCGTGTATGTGTGTGTGTGTGTGTTTGTGTGAGTGTGTGTGTGCCAGGGTGTGGAGGGGGATCTTCTCATCTCTTCTTTGGGGCTAAGCTGATTCCTTGTAATTTTGCAAAATTAATTTCTGGTTGATTGTGACCCAGGTTCTTTCCATTTACATTGTTGACGGTTTTCTAATTGATTCTGCTATCTCGCTTTGCATCAGTTCATGGCTCTCTGTGGTTCTCTGTATTCCTCACGTTTGTCATTTTGTACGGGGCAGTAATATTCCATTATATTCGTGAACTGCCGTTTGACTGCTCTGGTCCCCACTCTATGGGCAGCCTCCTTGTTCGCAGTTCCCAACGTGTTGCTTTTGGTGTACTTTGTGTCTTTCATTTTATCAATGATCTCCTTGGGGTATGTGCCTGGCAGTGGATTCTTTGAAGGACTTGGACATTTTAACCACTTTATTTGTATAATTCTAAATTACTTTCCAGAACAACTGTAAAAACTTATACTTCTAGCAACAGCATGTTAGTGTGCCTGTCTTTCCACAGTCCCTCCAGCACTGACTAGTCCAATATTTTTTTCATTTTTGCCAATTTGCTGGGTGAGTTGTTTTGATGTGCATGTCTATTATTATTAGAGATACAGAGCATTCTTTCATATGTTTGTTAATAGTTCATAATTCTTTTGAGAATTGTTTGCCCTTTTGATCACTATCTGCTGGAGGATGGCTTTTTTGTCATATATTTCTGTTGTCCATATATATGTACATATGTCTTGGATATCAAACCTTTACCTGAAACAATTGATATAAAGCTCCTCCCCCACTTCCCTTCTTATCTTAGATGCCTTAATTTTATTGATGCCAAACGTTTCAATTTCATATAATCAAAATTATCTTTTTTTTTTTGTAGTTGCTTCTAACACACTTGTTTGCTTAAAAATTTATTTCTCACCCAAAGCTGTGAAAGGTATATCATCTACTTCTCTCCTATTTTTTTTAGATTTTGTGATCTTTAATATTTAGGTCATGTATCTATTTTGAATTTGCTGTGAAACATGGCAGAAGGCGTGACATGTGGTGTAAGGTCTTGGTCCAAGTCTAATTTCTGCCAGATGGCTTTTCAGTTTTTCCAGCAGTTCTTATCAGTTTGGGAGCTCTTTCCTAAATAAATGATGTTTCCAGGTTTATCAAACCGTAGGTTATTGAGTACCGCTATTTCTGATTTTCCCTTGTCCAGTGTGTTCCATTGATCTGCACCTGCAGCCCCACCACCTTTCAAAGAGAGTCGCAAGATGTGTTTCATCATCTATTCTCTGGTACTGAAATGGTCAGTATAAAAGTGATTACTATCAGTGTTTCCAGGGTTGTTTCTGTTTGCGTTGTTGTGGACATTGTTCTCCTGGTGTTCACTTCCATTTGCATCATCAGCTTAACGAGCCTTGCCTAGACTTTCCAAATTCCTCATCTTTATCGTTTCTTCCTGCGTAATAAGATTCCCATAGAGTCATGTACCACAACTTGGTTACTCATTCCACCATTGATGAACCCCACTTTGCTTCTAGGCTTTTTTTTTGGTTGAACCTTAATTTGTGCTTTGAATGAAACACACAGTTCCCTAGCTGAAAGTGACATTTTAGTGTGAGGTGTTATCTTTTAGAAGTTGATTCCTTGGACTGTGGGTTGAGTAGACAAGCTCTTTTATGTATTTGTGGTGCATGTTGGGTGTTCCTTGGCTTGCCATTTCGAAATGTAGTTGTCCTGAAATCCCAGAATATGAGCAGAAAAGCCAGTCAGGTGTGTTGACATGTATTTTTATACCTTAGCCAGCATTACCACTGTAGTACCAGTTGTCAGAGTATCCCTTGCTCTTTTGAATTGAAACAAGTGGCTAATGGGAGATTGTACCCACTTTATGCTGTTCGGAAATTTTTGTGAAAGGTCTTTGTTTCACTAGGAATTGTTTAGGTTATTTGTGGGAATCATGTGACTGCTTTTTGGCCTTACATCCACAAGAAAGGAAGTGAGAAAAAAAAAGCTTTCTATCAAATTTCTCAGGTAAAGTTTTGGCATCTGGGAAGTATCTACACATATACATGGACAACAGAAATATTTAAGCCATCTCCCAGCAGATAAGTGGTCAAAAGAACAAACCACTCTCAAAAGAATTACAAACTGTTAATAAACATTTGAGAGAAGCTCCAAATCTCTCCATCTCTCCTGCAGATAAGCACCCGAGGCAAGACAGAATGCTCTGTCTGTGAGGTGTGGCCGGGCTCCTTTCATTACAACGCAGGAGTCACTGGCCACATTACCTCCATAATTCATGCTCACTTTGGTTTCCAGTTGCAGCTTGGCCTGCTGGCCTCTCAATTCTAGATGTGCTCATATCTTTAGAGAACTCTCTTCTCCGCCAGCTGGTGAGTGACCAGGGACCTTTTCTGCTGAGTCTCATAGAAAGGGATGGTTGGGGCATTGTCCTGGTTGGCTCTGGAGTTAATTCTGGGCCAAACATAGATCAGCTCTATGGAGCATTTGCTCTCTTTAGCATCTGGATCTACTGAGTAAATACCATGTGGAAAGAGGTTCCATTTGGCCAAGTGACTTTAGGACCTCCTGTCTGAGAGAAAATGCATTCTCTCTGCCAGTTGGAAGGTGAATTTATGCCTTTGTCTCTGGTGCTAGTCTACTTCCCATTTATTTGGAGGGGATCTTATTAACTTCCACTGACTACCACGTTGCCTCAATGTTTCCATCTATGGTGTTCTCGTCTTTAGCTTATGGAGATCCACGACTCAGCGAGGAACAAAACTCATGGATACCAGAGACATTCTGAAAGCCGTCCCAAACAGAGAGGGTCACAGACCATTCAGCCAGCGTTGGCCCAGAGTTTGAATCCTGCCTCAGACACTTGCTTAGCTATGGAAACCAAGGCAAGTCACTCAACCTCTATCTGCCTCAGTTTTCTCATCTGCAAAATGAGGAGAATAATAGCACCTTTCTCCCAGGCTTGTTTTAAGGATCAGGCAAGATAACACGCACAAAGTGCTTAAATGAGGCTGTTATGATTGTTACAGTTATTGTAGTCATTGTTCTTTGTCCTTAAATCTGGGGTCATGATGCCACCAAGAGTGGGACAAAGGCCAACCTTCGAAGAACATATACTTACTGTAGCTTCACACTTCAGTCCATTGGGTTAGTGGAAACGCAGAGGTAGCATGGGACAGTGATGGGGGCACCACAGGACCAGAGCCAGCAGCCGACTCCGCCATGTCCCGTGTGACTGAGCCCTGATGTCTTCATCTGCAAAATGGCACCAGCTCCTCCTAGGGCTTATGGATGTGAGGCTGGTGCGTGAGGTTCACGGACGTGAAAAGTGCTTTGTCATGGAAAAAGAACCAACGAGACTGTGATTTAGTCAGTGACAGCCGTCTCATTGCCTCCAGATCTCCTCCTCCAATAAGCTAGTCGGCTTCACCCCTTCATCCTGTTTTTCTTTTTCACCAAACTGTCAATGAACTGGGTAAAAACCAAAATCCTGGGTCTTGGCTACCAAGAGTGTTGGTCCTGGTTTGTTTTGCAAGTGTACACACTTCTAACAAATCATTTATCTGGATGATTCATGGGTTTATTAGTTAACTGTAACAGGGTTATTTGTTTAAAATTCATTAATAAAAATAATGCCACTTAATTAAGTCAAAACAGATTCAGTGAATGTTTTGTATGTGTCAAGCACACCCCTAGATGTGGTGGAAAGTAAAAGAATGTCCAAGGCAGAGGCCCTGGCGACAAGGAACTTCTAGTTGAATTGGGGGGGTAAGGAAGAGAAAGCATTCACATGAAGTTATATTAATAGAAGAGAGCAGAGAGCATGAGACCTCCCAAGGCAGTACCAAGTAACCAACCAGCTAGCTAGCTAACTAACCAACCAGCCAGCTAGCTAACTCACCAGTCAGCCAACTAACTAATCAACCAGCTAGCCAGCTAACTAACCAACTAGCTAGCTAGCTGTAGAGAAAACCAATGCCAAGCTACTTTGGGAATCCAGGGAAGGGATAGTAGGTCCCCGTGGGCTGGGCTGTTCAGGAAGGTGGGACATGATTTGGATGATCTGCACATGGCATTTTCTTTTCTTTTCTTTTTCTTTCTTTCTTTCTTTTTTTTTTTTTGGTGAGGCAATTGGGGTTAAGTGACTTGCCCAGGGTCACACAGCTAGTACGTGTCAAGTGTTTGGTCTGAGGCCGGATTTGAACTCAGGGCCTCCTGACTTCAGGGCCAGCGCTCTATCCATTGCACCACCTAGCTGCCAGTGCACATGGCATTTTCTAGGGAGCCAGTGAAACTGAGAGTCTCTACAGGAGGTCATATGTGGGGACCTCAGGATAGAACAGCAGATTAAGGCAGCGCTTATTTGATGGTGGGTTGAGCATTCAGACTTTATCCAGATAGCCATGAGGAGCCACTGATGGTCTCTGAGTAGTGGTCAGAGCCATGCACTAAATGCACCACTTATGTTAACCAGTACTGTACATGCCAGAGACTGTTGGCTGCCAAATGAGAGGCTGCAGAGGGCTCCCCAAAGTTCACAGAGCCCTCCGCTCCAGGCTCTATACGTAGCCCCGTTGTGTCTTAGATTTCAATGAGAGCATGTTCTGGGGATCCGGAGGCACTCAGCCCTGCGGAGAAAACCTGTGTAGGATCTGAAAGGTGCACTGTTGGAGGAGAAGGGGAAGACGTCTTCTGATCTGAGCACTTTGCAGTCAGACGTGGCCCTTGTCCAGGACACGACTGTGTGAAAGGGCATTTTCCTGAGATATTGGTGAAGTCATTGAGCCAGCAGGGCGTTGGAGGGGGCAGAAGGGAGAGGGAAAGGCCTGAGCCAAGAGAAGAGGGGCTCAGTTGCCCATTAGCAGAGCCCAGATATGGGGTCATTGGGAGAGGCCAGAATGGCTCTCAGGAGGCTTTCTGAGAAGGGGGAGAGCTAGAGGCAGGGCAGGGTGGGGTAGGGTGGGGCAGGCCAGGAGCAGATGCATCTCAGGGTTCTAATAAACAGAGGGAGAAACAGCTTCCTCGATAAGGGCACATTGTTCTTCGTGGGAGGGAAGCACATTAAAGTCAGAAGAACTAAACCTGAGAGGGATTCTAAGCATCACCTGGAAAACGCAGAGAAAAAAAAACAGGAGAGAGGATGATGAAGAATCCAGAAGAGGGATGGACACCCAGAGGCCAGATCGTCCCATGCTGCGATCTGTTCAACGTTTGACCGAGAAAGCTCCAGGAAGAGGGCTTATGCGAGTGTGTGCAAGCATGCGAGTGTGTGCATGCATACGTGTGTGTGTGTGAGTGCTTGTGTGTCTGTGTGTGAGTGCATGTGTGTCTGTGTGTGTGAGTGCTTGTGTGTGTGAGTACTTGTGTGCCTGTGTGTGTGAGTACTTGTGTGTGTGAGTGCTTGTGTGTGTGAGTGCTTGTATG
>NW_020954577.1:18015193-18102726 GCF_900497805.2 Vombatus ursinus | reverse complement strand
GACATATGGCTTCAATAAGGACTGTGGAGTTCCGCAGACCTGACTACAAAATGAACCGTAAGGGGGATGGAGAGAAGTGGCTTCCAAAGCCAAGCAGAGTCGAATGGAGTCCTGTCTCTGACACGTCCTGGCCCTGGCCAGCCCGTCCTCCTCGAGCCTCCCCACCAGCCTCCTGGCTTCTCCCTGAACAAGACCCTCCTCCTTTTACCTCTGGGCTTTCTCTCTGGCCATCCCCCAGGCCTGGACCACTCTCCCTCCTCAGCTCTGACTCCTGACTTCCCTGGCTTCCTCTGAGTCCCAGCTAACATCCCTCCTTCTACAGGAAGCCTTCCTGACTCCCCTTCATTCCGGTGCCTTCCCTCTCTAACTCTCCCCTGTTTATCCTATATATAGCTGACTTTGTATATATTTGTTTGCAGATTGTCTGCCCCATTAGAGTGTAAGCTCCTTGCGGGCAGGGACTATCTTTTGTCTCTTTTTGTATCTCCAGTGGTTAGCACTGTACCTGGCTCACAGTAGGTGCTTAATAAATGTCTGGACAACTAGGTGGCACATGCAGTGGACAGAGCTCCAGGTCTGGAGTCAGGAAGACTCATCCTCCCGAGCTCAAATGTGGCCTCAGATGCTTACTAGTTGTGAGACCCTGGGCAAGTCACTTAACCCAGTTTGCCTCAGTTTCCTCATCTGTAAAATGAGCTAGAGAAGGAAATGGCAAACCACTCCAATATCTTTGCCAAGAACACACCAAATGAGGCCATGAAGAGTCAGACAGGACGGAAAAGACTGAACAGCAAGACCAACAATAGATGTTAATTGATCGATTCATTGATCAGGCAGCTGCCTAAAACGAGAAGTTGGAGAGAAGGTGCTGATCTGCAGTGGTTCCTCACTGGGAGCTCCCAGGCCCAGACCTGACTCCTACCCCCATGTCTCCAAAAGCCGTGTGAAGGAATCATTAATTCAATTTATTTCCATTCCCATTCATTAACTCCTTTTTGCCAGGCCCCGTTGAGCACCAGGGGCTGGGGCAGTGGGGTTCAAAGATGACAGCTCACAGTTCTAGAGCCCTGGGGGGGCTCATGAGGCATTTTTAACCACCCCGTGCAGAAGGTTGGACAATTATAGTTGTCCCATGATTTTACAGATCAATCGATAAATCATCCGAAACTTAGTGGAGCACCTGCTGTGTGCCTGGTGCCATGCTAGGTGCCAGGATGGTCTCTGTCCTCAGGGATCTTGCATTCTGTTGGGGAAGACAATGCGTGCATCTATAACTGTACACACACAATATATTTGTTGATGTTCAGTCATTCAGCTGTGTTTGACTCCTTGCGACCCAGTGGACCATAGCACGCCGGAGCCTTCTGTCCTCCACCATCTCCCAAAGTCTGTCCAAGCTGGTTTGTTGTTTCCGTGACACTATCCCTCCCACTAATTCTCTGCTGTCCCCTTTTCCAATAGATACAAAATAAAATCCGGGTAATTTTGAGGGACAGGCCCTAGAAGCTAACTGAGGGGTGGGGGATCAGAAAAGCCCTCATCTAGGAGATGGCATTGGACCTGAGTTTGGAAGGAAATGAAGGTTTTTAAGAGATGGGGAAGGTGTAGTGGCCAGCCATGAGGGACAGCCAATGCCAAGGCAGACGTGGGAAAGGAGCGCCATGTGGGAAGATGAGCAGGGATGGTTAGCCTGGGCATGGAGAGTGTGTGAGGGGTTGTAATGAATAACAGAGCTGGAAAGGTACGGAGCCCAGGTGTGAAAGGCTTCAAAGAGCCAAACAAAGGAGATTGTAGCTGATCTGAGAGATGATAGGAGCCGTTGGGGTTTGCTGAGCAGGGGAGGAACATGGTCAGGTCAGACCTGCTCTTTAGCAACATTGCTTAAGCAGATTGTGGAGGTAGGATGAGGGAGAGGATGGAGCTGGATGACTCACCAATTAGCACAATAAGGCTCCGAGTGGGTGAGCAGTTACAAAAAGTCTGGAGTCCGTCGGTAAGCATATATTAAGTACCTACTATGTACACTGTGCCAGCGCTGGGGATAGGAAGACAGGCAAAGCCCCCAGTCAAACAACAGCCAAAGCTGGCCCTGCCCTCCAGGGGCCCCCAGGCTGGGGGAGTTCAGAGCTCCTGCCGTGGTGTCGCCTGACAACAGCGGTCCATCTCCCACCTCCGAGAGGGGCACTGTCTGTCTCCCACGCCTGGAGCACTCTCTCCTTAGCTGTCACTCTGGCTTCCCTTTGTCCCTTCAAAGCCCAGCTGAGATCCTGCGGTCTACAAGGGGCTTTTCTGAGCCTGCCCCTTTGTTGTCTTGGATTTATCTTGCCTGTATCTGTCTTGTACGAAGCCTTTGCCTGTCGTCTCCACGTTAGACTGGGCACCAGGAGAGCAGGGTTTTTCTTGTCTTGGTGTCCCCAGAGCTTAGCAAAGAGCCTGGTACACAGTAGGCACTTAATAAATACTTATTGACTCAGAGATGACGTGTTACAGGCTAATGCAGGAATGGGAAAAGTCTTCGAATCACTCTGATCCGAGGTAGAAAGTGGTTGGTGCCAAGTGTGTTCCAAACCCCAGGAAAGCTGCCTTAGGGAATCAGGGAAGACACCCTGGAGGTGGTCTCACCAGAGGGCTTCTCACAGGCACGTGGGGGCAGGGGCAGAGAAGAGAGCCAGGAAGAGAGCGGTGGATGATCCTGCTTGGCCAGAGCATGGAAGGAAAGAGGATCCTGGGAGACAAGGCTGCAAAGGGAGGTTGGTCATGGAATGGCAAGGTCCTGAAGAGAGAGAAACAAGGGTTTAACAGTTTACTTGGGAGGCGGCCAGGTGCCATGGTTTGTGATGCAGTCTGTAGCAGCGCTCTCTTCTCCATGGACCCATTTGGGACCTAGTGCAACCTAGGGAGAGGAACTCAGCACGCCATCCTTAGGCCCCAGGAATTACGATGTAAGTGAGAAATACTCAACAAAATAAAGAAGAGTACATTAAAATAGAGAGAACAGTACATCTTAAAACCAGGTCAGTGTGTGGCTGGCAGGGACCCTCGTGCAGGGTCTGGTGGCCACCATTGCTGCCGAGGTTTGACACCATCACCCTAAGAGACCAAAAGGTGAGCTGACTTACTCAGGGTCACAGTGCTAGTCAGAGCCAGAGGCAGACTTTGGATCCAGGTCTTTTGATCCCTGCTACTCTATCACCTTGTGGCCTCTGCAGATTAAATTTTAAAGGGAAAACAAAGCCTTGGCTACCATAAACTTTATTCTGTGATTGGCCCATCCAACCCAACACATTTACTGATTTCCTAAACAGTTGAAGAGAAGCTCAGTATGCAGTTTCTCTGATCTAAGATAAAAATTTCCTTGAGAAATCTGTAGAAAACACTTGTCTTTGCACTGCCGTGGAAGACGGGAGGGCAAGATCTCTCTGGAATCTTGAGACAAAAAACTTTCATTACTGCTAATGGGAATAGCCGGCTTAACTCCCTGCCCACCCCCCAGAAATTTCCCCAGAGAAGAAGTTTAATAGTCATAATTTGATTTCTGTAAGGCTATGTACTATTTCGTTTGTCCAAATAAAAATGCAAGTAGAAATTGGGGAGAATCACAATGAAAATTTTGAAAATTTGGTACTCTGACTTCCTTGTCAAACCACTAACCATTTAAAAGGATAAGACACCCCCCTTCCCCCCTCCCTACCTCCCCCTTCCTTCCTTCCTCCCTCCCTCCCTCTTTTCCTCCCTCCCCACTTTCTCTCTCTTCTTCCTCTCTTTTCCCCACTTCTCTTCCCCTCTCTCTTCCCCCTTTCTTCTTCCTCTCTCTCCTTTTCTCCATCCTTCCTCTTCCTCCTCCTCCTCCTCCTTCCTCTCTCTCTCTCTCCCTCCCTCCCTCCCTCCCTCTCATTTATCACTTGCCTATCTAATTATATAAACAGATAATTAAGAAGGGGTGTTACTTAATTAAGAGAACAATGAGGCTTCTCCTGCGGTGGAATTCTCATATCTCAACAGTACAAGCTTCTGCAAACTCTCCAAGGCACAGTGTACCATTGGTTATTAGTTTTACGGAGTGAGGACAAGAAAATAACAGGCATATATTATCACAGACTGATTTTAATCAGTTAAGCTTCTTATAACCTTTCTTCTCTTGATTTAATCCAGACTGGGCTTTCTTTTTTGGTATAAGAAAGATGTTGCTGTTATAATCCTAAACCATTTTCCCCCCAGCACAGAGTTGCTCTCACTGATTTAGCTTCTTAGGGCAGCACCATCAAATTCATCGTTTCTTTGTTTTCTTCTCTTTCCCTTCTGCCTTTCACCCCCCTCCAACGTTCCAAGAATCTGTGACTTTGTCTCTGTGGGCACTTCATGGCTCGATTTGAAGTCAGAGTACCTGGATTCAGATTCCAACCCTGCCTCTTGGTACCTACATGATTTCAGACAAGTCACGTGACCTCTGTGGGTTTCAGGTTCTGTTTCCTTTCATGTTAAATGAGGAGCTTGGCTTGAATGACCTCTAAGGTGACTCCAAATTCTAAAATTAAGATATTTAACCAAGGCAGATTGCAACCCCTTTCACCTCTTACAGCAGTAGTGATGGAGTAACAGAAAAAAAGACAGAGGGTCCTAAGAAGTCTGTGGTTTGACCGACCTCTAAACATCAGTTTAATTGTCAGTGTTCTAAATGTGAGATCTCTGTCAAATGACCAACACGTTGATGAGTACTTGGGGGCAGTGAATTACATCCCTGTGGATGTTCTTTCTGTTTGTGAAGTCAGAAGACAGAAGTTACAACTACATGAAAGAATGATCCCACAGCTTCCCTTAGGATGTGGCCAGTCCAGAAGTTCATTAGAAAAGCACAGACATGGAGCTTGAAGGGTCCTCAAAGGACCAACATGTTGATTTTGGTGCTTTCATTAAGAAGGTGGGTGCAGGGAGGAAGGAAGATGGTGGTACACGGAGACCATAATTCAGAAATGAGAAAGACACAAGACCTAAGGCTCCTCAGAAGCCCCTTGTTTCTACATCATGAATACTTTCTGCCAGAGAGTTTCAGGGTGCTGTGACTGGTGAACCCCAAGGAGCACCCTCAAAATGAACGGATTTATCTTAGCCAGTAGGAAACAGCGGGCTATTGAAGGCACAGTCATTTCCAAATCAGCTGTGTGTGCACAGTCAGGTTATTGGGGGACTACAGCAAAGGTCAAAATCAATTGCAAAATGGGAGAAAAGATAAAAATGAGAAGATTCAGCATGTGATGGTGGTGTTTCCAACAAAACCTGTTTAAACAAGACGTCAACTCTGAAAAATGGGAAGTGGATCAAAGCAAAGACATTGATTCTTACTATTGCCCTTTGGAAAGGAGGGGGAAGCTGGGTGGTGCCCTAGATAGGGCCCTCGGCTTGGGGTCAGGAACACTTATCTTCATGAGTTCAAATCAGCCTTAGGCACTTACTAGCTGGGTGGCCCTGGGCAAGTCACTTACTCAGTATAAATCAGTCACCATAATGAGAAAGCCAAATAAGTCCAGAAAGGAACATTTCTGGACATCAGTTTCTCCATGTGGAAATGAGGGGGTGACTTCTGGGGTCCCTTCCAGCTGGAAATCTGTGTTCCTCTAATCTTTGGTGTCTCACGCAGTAAACATCTGATCTCTTTGCTGTGAGGAAAGTCATGGTGGTCAAAGGCAACACCTATGTAGAGTACAAGCTCATTTACAAAATATAAGAAGGAAGGACAACAGAAGATTACAAGCAGCTGTGACCCTCTTCACTGGGCAATCCATGGAGCTGCCTGCAATAGCCTGTGAACCATTAAGGCTGACTTAGGTGAATCAGAAATGACCCTGGCCTCAGAATGTGTCCTGTGCTGCAGAGCCGAGGCCGGGAGGTATTGGGAGAGCTGAGTGAGCTTTCTGGATCTACCAGGTGGGGAGAGGAGTCACTGGTACTTACCTGGGTCTCAGTTTTCCCTTCACTTATACATGGCTTACAAGAATTAACAAGTGAAAACCTATAAAGTAGGCGAAAGGCAGAGGTCCCTGCTCTGTGATTATTCTTATTTACTTTAATTAAGTTCAGTTCTGGAGCAGATCAAAGTGGGCCTCTACCTAGTAATTCAGGTCCTGCCAGGTAGGACCTTTCACTTTATTATGTTTTTAAAAACAGGCAGTTCTTTTGATGGGACCCCCATGGGGCTCTTTGAACCTAATGAAGAGCTTGGCATGGGGGGTGGGAAGACATTAAAAAACAAAAACAACAAGAACAACAAGAACAAAAAGCCTTTTGATTTAACCACTGGAAACCTAAGAATTTAAAGTCCAAAGGAGGTCTCTACAAGGAGCTTTGCATGTAAAAGAAACTATTTTTAGCGAGGCCTGGCCCAGACTCCTGTGCTGCTCTCCTCTCAGAAAACAAGCTCATCGGCCTTGTCAGAGATCTCTGACCATGTCTGCAGTTTCCATTTTTGCTGCAGAATCCCAGGTCCCCGTCCTGGCCTGTGCTTCTGGCAGCAAGGAGCGGGCGCTGCTGCGACTCCGTCCTCCCTGAGGCCCTCAGCGCGCCCATGCCAGCCCTCGGGTCGATTCTTGGCCGAGCGGCCTGGCCGAGAATCATTCCTTCTGCTCCCCCGAGCCTGGCCCCTTGTTTTCTCTTCGTTGGTCCACTAATGGGTGGGGACTGACCCTACAGTGACTTGTTCCAGCTCATGACTACCTACCTCCTATTATGTCCAAGGCCAAGAATGCGGCTCAGGAAATGTTGAGGAGCGTTTCATACTTTAAAAAAACAAGAACAAAACGATACTCCAGAAATGCTTGTCTCTTTAAACAAACTTTTGTGGTATATACTTTAACAAATGACTTGGATCATTTAAGAAAAAGTGAGCTCTTTTTATTGCCTGTTCCTTGCAGACTTACTGGGGAGGCAGCGGGGTTCAGGTCCAAAGCACTGGATTCAGAGGATCTGAGTTCAAACCCTGCCTCTGCTCCGTACTACAGGGGAAATCACTTTACTCACCCGGGCCTCTGTTTTCTCTTCTGCAAACAAAGCGGGGAGCTAGAGAAAGAGCTCCTCACTTGGCCTTTGGGCCTGGACTTCTTGGCAACTCTGACTAAGCTTTTGGAAGACCTTTCCTCAGAAAAATGTGTTTGCATGAACCAAGTAAAACACACAGGATTCTACAGGAAGCCAGTGATCACGAGAAGGCCAAACGGTCCCTGTTGTGGGTCTTTGACGTCATGCAATCCCATTGCCCCCATCCCCAGACTAGCGTTCATCTAGCACCTGGAGGTTTGCAAGGTGTTTTCTATATGGAATCCCCAGCTTGCTATTTGGCAGCTCAGAGCACACCCAGAAGACGAGACTTCTGCAGACACACGTGGGACTGCAGCTACAGACCCGCACAGAAAGTCTCACTGCTCAGGTCTCCTGTTTGTCTCTCTGTCTCTGGAGCTTCCTCTCTTTGGCTCGCCCCTTCTGTCTCTGCATTGTCTTGATCTTGATCAAGGAGGGCAAACCCTAAGTCTGCCAGGCTACACGTGCCAGCTCAGAGGCACTGCCTCTGCTTGACTTCATCTCCATTTTACAGTTGAGGAAATCGAGGCAAAGAGAAATGAAGTGATTTACTTGCCTGGTGGCCAGTGAATGGACTTACTCTCAGAGGGGATAAGTTGTATTCATACAGACATTCTCATTATAAAGGGAAGCAGAAAAAATTTCAGGTAAGTGGAAAGTTGGGGACAGATTCTCTGTGGCAACGTCAATAACATTGTTGACCTTATCTTGTAACCAAGGGTGACAAGAAACACCATTTTCTGGGACACTGGGGCATCTTGTCTTGAGGGGCTCATTTATGACCAAGATCAGCAAAAAGAGTGCCAGAAAAAACTATTAGAACTGATGTGTCTGCTTCTGATGTTGGAAAATGAGGAGGTTGAGCAATCCTATGAAGAACTTTTTAATTCCCTTCAAACGAAACCAGCACATAATCCCACATGCTGCGATTTCCAAGCAAAAGTGGGCTGAGGGGAGGACGGAGAAAAGCAAGTGAGAACATTTGACTCATGACTAGGAAAAGAAGAGTCAAAAGCTTATGTAGATGATGCTGAATGCCTGTGTCTTATGAAGACAGAATATTGGGAGGGGTTGGAAGAGTGAGTCCTGGATAACATTTTAGCAAAATGAAGTTGATTCTGTTTTAATAGATAGGAAATAACTTCCTAGCCAGATCAGCTGTTAGTGTGAGCTCTAACCTCCCAGAAGAATGGCGCTAGAGAAAACAATAACTGAAGCTTGACTAGGACAAATTTATACCAAGGAAAAGGAATAATTGAAGGAATAATTCTCTAGGGATTGGTCTGAGGTAGGGGGAGGAGTACCAAAAGATTGAAACACACACACACACACACACACACACACACACACACACCCTTAGACATGACTTGATACAAGCACAGAGAGGTGATGAAGAGGCTTCTTATTAATCATGACTGATGTGGTACACCTACATTCCAGTCACTATAACATTTTTAATGAGAACAATCTGTGTGTGCAGGGGGCACCCTTGATGATGGTGTGCTTTTACAAATAATGTGCTGCAGTAGACGACATCTGCATAACTGCACAATTGACTAGAAGGTGTAGAGATTAGAAGATCACACTGTGCTTGTGGTTTGTTGACTATAAAAAGCACTTGATTTGTTAAAAGAAAACACGACCTTAGACACTCTCCTCTAACTATGTCTCCTGGGTATCTGTCTGAGTCACAGTCAGTTCCTCGGAAGATGTTAATGACAAAGATAACTTTGATCAATGACTCTCAGACTGAATAGCAAGGAGGACGGACAGCAGGTGCCCCGTTTGTTGAAGCAATCCCCTCCTGTTGTGGACGATGCCCTGCATCCAAACCTGAGGAAAGCAGACATCCCCGTGGAGGGGGAGGTCCTCAGATGCTCCTGATTGTAGATGACAATGTGCTGGGTATGTGCACCAAGCCCTCCTAAACGAGATGCACAATCCCTCAAATGAGTTAGCTCTAGCTAACCACATCCAAAAGTAAGTGGTGAAAAATGGCCTCTTTTCCAGACATGATACAGAGTTGAATGGGTGACTCGTTAGCCCATTCAGCCCATCAGTCCATATGTCTTACAGATGCAGTGTTGATGGGAAACAACCTGGGTCCAGGACCTAAGAGGAGTAGAGTGGTCTAGATTGTCTTCGGGCAGTTCTTTTGATGAGCCTAGGTTCCTTCCTGAAACAAAGACAGTGAACATCCTTCTGGTGATCTCCATAGTGGACTCTCAGCTCCTTGAGGTCAGGGTTGTTTTTTTTGTTTTTTTTTTTTTCTTTTCATACCTTGGTATTCCCCAATGGCTAGCACAGTACCTGATGAATTATTTTTGAATTGTTATGAGCCAAGGAGTACTCCAACCTTCAAAGACTTAAAATGGAGGAACATCCAAAGGAATATGAAGAAATGGTGGGCATCAGTAGGCAGTGACATATCACCAACCAAGAATTGTTTAAGAGCAGTGGCATACAACAATATTTGAAGAATGTATAAAAAAGATGGTGGGCTGGTCATGTAGAATGGGAAAACTGCCCCAGAGTCTGTCTGGTTTATTTATATCTATAAAATGTCAAGAGAACTGCAGGAAACCACCCCTTCCCCAGTATATGAGTGGAGTGTGTATGGGAGGATCTGGATCGAGTCCCACAAGATGTGGGGGCATGGGGTTTTATAATCTGCATTGTTCCAGGGAGCAGCCTTGTTGAGATCACAAATCCTTTAGGACATTGAAGAATGAGACCAGGCAGGACCCCAGAGTATCTAGGCTGGACTTTTGGAAGTGTGGAAATGTTGCCACCAAAAAGTAGCTCAATCTTCTGTGTTCCTGGAGGAAGCAGTTCATTCCAATGCAGTCCAACAAGCATCAACTAGTGCTTACTACCTGCTAAGTGGTGGGATTACAAAGACATGAAGTGGCACAGCCTGCCCTCAAGGACCTTCCATTCTACAGGAAGCAATCTAGCTGACAGCAGGTCTGTGGTCCCATGGCCACATTCTTCACCCATTGATTAAGCTGCTGTGACACTTTGGACGCTCCTAGACACTGGGAGTGGTCTGCTATTTAAACAAGACCTGATCCCAGCCCTCAGGGAACTCAGAGTTTTGTAGGGGGCTCAGACGAATTCTGATGAATAGAATTCACAGACTCTTGACTGCATGTCTATAGCTTCAGCGTCCATCCTTCTCAGTAGTGAAACTGGGAGTCCCGCTGGTTAATTCACCGCCATCTGCTCTTCATTAAAGGGACTCACGGCTCCTTATAAAAGCGATGGCCAGTTGGCATTTCTCCATTGCCAGGTTTTGTGCATCGTCTGAATCTGCTGCAGCTGATGTTCCTTTTTGAGAATGGAGACTAGCCCTTGGTTCAAATGCTGGGTGCGCAGCACATCTGGCTCTGTCGGGGTCTTCCTTGTAGAACTGAACACAGACGGACTCCCTGCCTGCCCCAGAGGAAGGCTTGGTCTAAGAGGAGCTTAGCCGGAGAGGGAAGACAGGCAAAGTGCTGGCTTCATCTGTTTACTTAATGATTAGCCATCAATTTGTTCAAAAGGATAGATGGAAAAGGTCACCTGCCTGCGTTGAGAACACATTTCTCCCAAGCAGGTCTTCTTAAGAGGGAGGGGAGAAGGAGCTGTCTGTGTTTTGTGGAAGTCTAGGAAACAATTTCATCAAAAGTTTGATGCCAGGACCGTTGGGGAATTCTGAACTGGACAAGAAACCATGTAACCGATGGAAGTTATTCAATCAGGAAGAGTTAGCTGTCAAAAACAATGAATAATTTTGTTTAAAACACCCCAGAAGAAAATCAAAGTATTCAGTTCCCATGTATGACTTGATTTGACCCCAAGTGATATAATTCTCGGGGATGTTTCTGATTATCTAAAGACGCATCATGCCAGTGCTAAATCTGGTTGCAAAATAAAATTCATGTCACAGTAAAGCCAGAATGTTAGAGTTTGGAAGGAACCTTACTGTCATGCAGTCCAGCACCCTGCTGTTATAAATTTAGGAAACAGGGGTTCAGGGAGCGGCTGAGGCTCCCAGCTAATGAATGGCCAAGGTAGACCTTGAATCCGGGTCTCTAATTCCATTCCCCCACCCCCACTCCAGTGTTCTTTCTACTCTAAAATACAAAATTAAAAAAAAAAAGATGATTTTATGCTGCGGCATTCTGGAAGCAGGGGGAGGGGTGGATTCACTGAGAATGACAGTGTCCACCAAGACTGGGACATCATCGCTCCAGTTTTTTTACACTAAGGCAGCATTCCACATGGAAGCGTATACTACCTTGATTGTGTTTCTTATTCCAAGTTACACGAAGTCGGTCGCGTGGAATAGAGCTCAGACTTGTACTGCTTGACCACAGAACTAGGAGTGCGGTGGGGAGGGGGGCAGCTGTAGAAAGGCAGATTCCGGCTTGGATAAGGACAACTTCTGGATGATCAGAGTTACAGAAAAGAGGAGTGGGTTGCCTTGGGGGCTAGAGGGCTCTGGCTCCCTGGCTCCCTTCGTGTGAAAGCGAGATGGCTGCTTGTGGGGGTGTGGTGTGTGGTAGAGGGGATTCTCGCTCGGGTGCTGGTGAGGTCAGCCGGCCTTTGACATCCCTTCTAACACTGTGCTTCAGAGATTCTCTCGTCCTCCCTTTATGGGGATGGACGTGCTCTGCCATCATCAGCTTACCCCCCATCATCTGTGGTCCTCCCTTCTGTAGGTGGCCAAACCTACCACCTACCAATGCCCAGTGACCTAGCACTCCTGTTCCAATGAACAGATTAACATCAATTAGCCTTTAAGGAACAGCCCTCTTCTCGGAACCATGGCCTCAAGCCTCTCCCCTTCCAGTTGGGTGAGTGGAGTCACCTGACGACGACGACGACGTAAAGGGGTGGAAGATGACAGGCCATTTTGATTGCTCCTGAAGCCCGTCAGAGATCCTCCTCTTCACCACGAGGTTAGCGCATCCAAGCAGGTACAGGACATCCAAGGCACTTCTGGAGAAGTGGGCAAGTTGGATCAGCTGAGCTCATGGTGTCTTCCTGTGTAGCTGCCCTGGCTGCAAGTATAGACGTGTTAATGGCTCAGTGCAATGGAAGGATCCCTGGGCTGGGAGTTGGAGGATCTGTGTGACCTTGGCCGAGTTCCTTGCTCCCCCGGGCCCCGGTTTCCATTTCTCTAAAAGGGGAGAGTGCTATACTAAGTGACCTCTGAGCTCTCTGCTGGATCTAAAGCCATGAAATGTGCCCCTTGCAGACTAGCTTGGTGAAAAAAGCACATCATAGGGGCAGCTAGGTGGTTCAGTGGATAGAGCATTGGTCCGGAAATCAGCAGGAGCTGAGTTCAAATCCATCCTCAGACCAAACACTTGACACTTACTAGCTGTGTGACTTTGGGCAAGTCACTCAACCCCAATTGCCTTAAAAACAAACAAACAAACAAACGAAACTCTATCTTAGGCTTAGACTCTTAAAATCTAGAAAATAACACAGACTTAATAGGAATCTCACTTACCCCAATCAGTGTTCTAATCAACTTTGGCTGAAAGAAAAAAAAAAAAAGAAAAAAGCACATCAGCCCCGCCTAATTTGGGGCCCCCTTTAAGAGTCATCTGAAATGAGTACTATGGTAAAGCCTAGAGATTAGGCTGGGATGAAGGAAACCAGCCCAGGAGAGAACTAGGGCCTTCTTTGCCTTCCCAGCCAAAGGCCCACAGTCTTAGCAAGTCTTTAAATGGGTTCATGGTTTTGTTTACATACATATGTTTATTCACAATCAAGGAGACCACTTTCACTTCACTAATAGCCTCTTTGTAAATGGGAATTGAACCCAGATCCCAGCACTTAGAAGTGGCTGTCTAGAGAGGCTCAAGTCCAGGTGTGGAGGGAAGGCACCCAGCCCCTTAGCGTGCACTCAGCACAGAGCTCAGGTCTGCCCGGCCAAGTTTCTGCTCAGGGGCCATCACTGAAGGCTAGCTATGGAGTTTAATTATTTTTTAAAATTATTTTATTTTGATTTATCAACAATCACTTCCAAAAGTCATAAGCTTTTGAGTTTTAAATTTTTCTCCCTCCCTCTCCCCACCTCCCTCCCCAAGAAGGCACGCAGTCTGATATAGGCTATACATATACATTCCTATTAAACATATTTTCACAATAGTGATGTTGTAAGGAAGAATTAGAATCAATAGGAGGAACCACCAGAACGAAGAAACAAAACACAACAGAAGAAAAAAAATAGCAAATAGTCTGCTTCAGTCTGCATTCAAATGGAGTTCAATTATTTAGAAAATCTGAATACTTATTAGCATGGGTACCAGAGTCCGACCCAAATCATGCACCCAGAGCTCAGGCGAACACCCAAAGGTTTCGGTGTCCTCCCCCTCGCCCATCCTAGTGTCATCCTGAATTAAGCCCGTCTCTGAGAGTAAAGACGCTCCCGTGGCCCCTGCCCAGCATCTCTCCCACGCTGGCAGCCGAGGTGATAAGGACAAAGTTGCCCTATTTTAAGCTCTGTATCTGTTAGCCGCCTGCAAAGATTTGCTTTCCCAGCTCCTAGGGAGGCTAGCTGAGTCAACACCACACCCATAAGCAAGGCCCTGAGGAACCAGTGAGGAAACAGAGGCAGCCACCTGCCCTCCCCCTCCCCCTCCCTCTGCTGTCCTGCTCCCCTCTGTGGCATTTGGCTCAAAGGAGAAAAACTTGGCAAATGCTTCTTCCCCTTGGCCTCTAGGGGCATCTGCCCAGCCCTGCCCAGCCGGACCCCCATAACATTCGTCTTCCTTCTGTTTTCAGAGGGCCCCAGTTCTGTTCTAAAGAAGTAAGAATGCATTTACAATGAGAAAGAGGAGGAGGAGGAAGAGGGAAAGGAGGGGGAGAATGGGGGAGGGGGAAGAGGAGGAGAAGCGGAGGAGTTGGGGAGGAAGGAGCTGGAAAGCCTTCTTTATCCTGCGCAGTTATCCTGGTCCTCTCTGGCCTACAGAGCTCTCCAGGAACCACAGGAAGATGCTCCCTCTTGTGTCCCCAGGCCTGACTAAGGGCCAGTGACTGGGGCTCCGCAGCCCGGCCGCCTCCATTACTCCCCTGCCTGCTGTCCTGGCTTTGGGTCTGTGCCAAGCTGGGCTCCCTGGGGTGCCGCCTCTCTTGGACGCTCAGTGGGTTGAGTGACACACATCTACCAGTCGTGGCTTCCAGAGCAGCTGAAGCACCGGTCAGGCAGGGCCCAGGGCCTGCCCCCAGCCTGGCAGCCCCTCGGGGACCAGTCTGGGTGAGGTGCCGCTAAGGACACACTTCCTTGGGGGGGGCAGGGTGTTCACCGGGGCAGAGTCCACAGGAAGTGCAAATGGGCGTGCAGGGCCAGCCTGAGGCAAAGGCTAACGTCTGCTGCCCTCTCTTCTGGAGTCCTGGGTTCTCCTGGAGCCCCAGGAGGCGACAGAGAGGGGATGGCATGTGGGTCAGAGGTCCTAGATGAAGCCCCGACTGTATGCCAGGCATAAAGGGGAGGCCTGGGGACACAAAGAAGGCAAACAGCCCCTGCCCCCAAAGAGCAGCCCTGCCAACAGACCGGATAAATACAGACTAATGGGAGGGAAGGCGCAGGGGTCAAGGAACACTCTTGGTGACCTTTTCTGAGCGTCAGTTTGTCCACCTGTGCAAAGGCCTGATCTACCTCTCAGGACTATTCTTTGATGCCTGAACAGATGTACACCCTCGTGAATGTGGACATTCCCTCCATTGATGCATATTGCGACCCACGCCCACCTCAGGCTGGCTCTTGGTCATGGTCCTCCACGTGACGCTTGGTGAATCTGCTGCTTTAGCCTTTGCCCTCTCCTCTCCCCTCTCCTTGCCCAGATTGCTGTGCCAAGGGAATCGTGGAACCTGGGTTCAGATCCCACATCAGCATTTTGTAAATTCACCTGGGGCAAGTGACTCAGTCTTTGTGGTCCTCAGTTTCCTCATCTGTGAAATGGGGGCAGTGGATGAGCTGCCCCAAGACCTCCGACAACCCCAGGTCTGACACTGGCCTGTCTGACCACGGTCTATCCCTTTAAAAGCACCAGAAGTGGGTGATAGGTGAGACAGGCCTGTCCCGGCTGCTTCTGGCTGCTTCTCCTTGGCAGTGCAGCTGGTGGGCCACTGAGAAACCAGGTTTATCCTCGAGAACAGAGGCTGTCATCTCAGAGACTCCCAGGCTCAGAGCTGGGGAGCATCGTCCAGGTTACTGAATCGAGGCATCTCCTCGCAGAGATGAGGAAGCTAAGAGACCTGCCGAGGGTCTCACAGGTAACGAGGTCCCGAGCAGGGATTTGACCCCGGGGCTCCTGATTCTAAGGCCAGCATTCTGTCCAGCCCGGCATCGGTCAGTCTTGGCCGTGGCCTGCAGCAGACCTCGCGGAGGGAGCGGCATCCTCGACAGCCCAGGCATCCTGCCTAGCCTTCTCTAAGCAGATTCATTTTCACCTCCAAAACATCTGAAAGTGAAATGCTGCCTCTAAATGCTCTGGGCCTTTGCTCTAATAAAGGGAGGGTGGGCCAAAAGGCAAACTCGGGGCTTCCAACGTGGCCCTTCCAGGGCCAGGGAGCCTTCGATGACTTTCTTCCCAAGAGTGCAGCCTATGAAAAAGTGCTTGGCTGGCAGTTTTCTCGAGATAAGCGTTGTGATGAGCAAGTGACCTCTGGCACGTCTGCCCAGTTCTGGCTTTTCTCACCGCCTCAGGTGGGCCTGGCATTTCTCAAATCTACAGCCCACCGAGTCTAGCCCAGTTGGAGCAGATCAGGGCGGTCCTGGGACTTCGGTGACTAGGGCAGAGAAGAATCAGCAGCCTGACAGACCGCTTGGGAAGAATCCCAACCATTCTGGCTCGTTACTTGCAAACATTTGTTTTTGAAACACTCAACTGCAGCTTTGAAAAATCCTATGATTTGGAGGCTGGAAAGGGTGTTAGAGGTTCTCTAGCCCAGCCCCACCCTTTCACCCTAGAGCTGAGCGGCCAGGGAGGCCACACAGAGCATCCACTCAGACCCGTGGGAGGTCAGAGATTCTGTGTCATCTCTCAGAAAAGCCTTATCATCACAAGCTCAGAGAGTTCTGGACAAAGGAGAGGTGCCAAGTATCCCTAAGGCTCTCAAGCTGCTGAGGGGGTGGGGGGATAGACACACACACATACACACACACACACGCACACACACACGCACACACACACGCACACACACACGCACACACACACACACACACACACACACACACACACACTTTTCCCTGGCTGACTTCCCAGAGCTTGGCACCCTCTGTGACAATATACAGGCACATATAGATGCTGGGGAAGCCTCTGAGGCATGGCAACAGAGCGGAGCTCCTCTGGGTTGGGTACGAGCCTTCTTCCCAAAGGTGATCCAATGACAACCAGGCTTCTCCATAGACGCAGACCTTGTTTCTACTTGGCCAGCCCATGTTAGGTGACCCCACCCTCCACAATGGCATGGCACCTCGCTCAGGCTGGGCACCTCAGTACCTTCCGTCCGTGTCTTAGCCCAGCAGACCCCGGCTGACTTTCCTGCTTTAATAGCTCCCCAAGCAGTGAGTTCCTGTCAGAGTCAGCCTTCCAGCCCCCGACCCTGGGGTGCTCTTTCAAACAGCGAATTTTGTGAGCACAAAGCATACCACAGAACATGGCAGAGCCAAGCCCCCTTATGGGCGAATCAGAAAGTTAGCGAAACCACACCCAGGGAAAGAACTGTGGAGTCTGAACGCAGAGGCAACGCACATCTTCACCTTTGGTTTTTGTTTTTTCTTTCTCGTGGTTTTTCCCTTTCATTCCCATTTTTCTTTCACAACATGACTAATGTGGTAACGTGTTTAACATGATTGTACATGTATAGCCTAAAAAATAAAAAAAAAGAAAGTTAGCGAGGAGACCAGAAAGCTCCGTCAGGACCCACTGGGCCGAGAAGGGATCTTCAGCCCACCCCGAAGGCACCGGCGCCCTTCTCCTATTGGCTTGCTGTCTGGAAATGCAACCACCTCGGGTCTGGACACGTCCCTCATCCCAGGGCAGTTCTGAAGAGAGCGGGGCCTGGGGCCTTTCCCAACTCCCCTCTTGCAATGACTGAGGCTCCCTCAGGGAATGCTGGCTTAGTGTGTGCAAGCTAGCGGCGCTTTGCTGGTGCTTTGGCAATCCCACCACTGCCCCGGGGCGATTCCTTTGTCCTCCCATGTTTCATGACCGTTCTAGGAGGGAACTCCTCTGAGGGGCGCAATGGCAGGTCGGTGCCCATCTTGTCCACGTCGGCCCATAACTGTCCAAGGCTGTTCAGCGTTGCCTTGTCATCCCACGGAGATCATCTTTGCGTGTGATCAGCCCAGCTTTTCTTCTGGTTGGACATTTGAAAAAGAAACAAAAACACTTTTTCCATGCCTGAGGAAGAGCCTTTGTTTCAAGGAAACTTGGAGTCATTACAAACACTCCACACTCGCCCGACACAGGCCGGTCCACACTCTCAACGTGGGGACAGCTCCTTATCCCTCTGGAAGTGGATCAAAGATGCATGTCCTGGGGCCATTTCTCTAGGCTGGCCATCCGACTCTGTGTCAGAGTCTGGACTTGATCTGACTTAGCTGTCTGCAGAGTTGAGACCAATTCGGTTAAAGATGACAGGCTCGAGGGGGTGCCATAGTGCACCGGGCGCTGGGCCAAGAATGAGCAAGACCTGAGTTAAATGTTGCCTCAGATACTTATCAACTGCATGAACCTGGGCAAGTCATTGAACATATCTGCCTCAGTTTTCTCAATTGTAAAATGGGTCAGATGAGTTACTATTTGTCAAATGCTTAGCATAGTGCCTGGCATATAGTAGGCACTTAACCCCTCCTTTCCTCCCTCCCTCCTTCCCTTCCTTTCTCCCTCCCTCCCTCCCTCCCTTCCTTCCTTCTTTCTCTCCTTCAGGGAATTTCACGGCCAAGGCAATCACAGCTTTGCCACCCAGAAGCATGACCATGTTGGACGGTAAGCTCCAGGTCAGGGCTGCCTCTGTCCTCGTGCAGCACCTAGACCACGAAGACAGACTGTCTGGGGAGAGCTTTCCTGCTCGGTCCTTCTGTTTGCTTCTCTGGGGTGTATTTTCTTTTTCTCCGTAAGCCTGGTTTACTCTCAATATCTGGAGTGAGGGCTGAGGAGTGAGCATGCCATGCAACGGGGCAATGAGCAGGCAGCATCTCTGAGTGGAGACCTGGTCAGGAATGGAAACCACCGTCCCTCTGAGGCTGTGCATGTGCATGTGTGCACGTGTGCATGTGTGTGTGTGCATGCATGTGTACATGTGTGCATGTGTGCTGAATCCTGGATTTCACCAGGGTAGAGGGCATAGTTTTGAGGTAAGGACACTATCACTACCATACTATCACATCAAACCCTAAAGCCATTTCCTTTGGCGTTCACCCCTTCCTCCGAGGCCATACCGCCTTAGGATGAACCACGCTTAACCCCCTGTTGAATACGATCATAACAAGGCCCCTGGCCTCAGGGAGCTATCAATTGATCAATCAACATTTGTCAAGCACCTACTATGTGCCAGGCACTGTGCTAAGTGCTGAAGGCCGGGAGCCAGACTTACTGTGGCCCATCTCGTTGGACAGCAGACCCAGAGTCTTGAAGTTCTGGGCCATCCTTTTAAAATACCAAGCAGGCCTTGCAGAAGGAGGGATGGACTGGAGGCGAGTGGGACCTCCAGGAAGATAATCTGTACACTATTGATTTCCCAGTGCTGAGATGAAGAAAGCACCTGGTAAACCTTGGAGTGTGCTATAGAAATATGGAGTGGTTTTTGTTATTGATGATATGATACTTCAACCGTACCTAATAGTACAATGCAGTGGATAGAGCTCTGGGCTTGGAGTCAGGAAGGCCTGGAATCAAATCCTGCTGTTTACTAACTATGGGACTCTGGGCATATCACTTAACAGCTCTATGCCTCAGTTTCCTCATCTGTAAAATGGAGAATCATTGTATAGCCTAACAGGGTTATTGACAGGTTCAAATGAAATGATGCAGGTAACTTTGTAAACTTTAAAGCTATCTTCTATATAAGCGTGAGGTTTTAAACATTTTTACCCACAGGATAGGGAACTGAAGTTGCCCGTAAATATTTCATTATTTAATCCCCCCACCCCCTATTTTTTTTTTTTTTTTGCCTCAGTTACAAACTGCTTGGAGCTAAAGGGATGCAGAGACTTTTGCTTTATTGCACTGTGACTTTTGAAGGGAACAGAAATCCATCGTGGGACAAGAAATTAGCAGCTAAGACAGTCACACTCAGTGTGTGCGACTGCATTCAGAACCACGTCGGGGAGTGATCTGGGAGGAAGAGCCTGGACTTTGGCAAGACGGGCGTTACCGTGAGTCCAAAATATTCACTGAGTTTGATGCAAATTCATTCCGTCTAAATGATTCCGGCAGCGTGCTAAACAGGCTGAGCCGTGGAAGGAAAACGATCACATTGGCTCAATAATAGAAATCCATCAGGGATCCTCTCAGCCCTTTTTTACCAGGCATGAAACCTCAAATAGACCTTCATTATAATTGGCAGCCACCAGCCAGGAAATCTTGGCACCAACCTGCAACAAGATGGGACAGAAATGTATTTTTAAAAGTCATGTAGTTTCTATCCCAGTTTTACCATCCACCCTAAACACCGTGACTGAGTTTGCTCAGATGTGTTCTCCTCGGGGGTTTGGGTGCTGTCATGGAGGCAGGGAACTGGTAATGGTTGAGAAAACCCCAGGGCCAGGAGGCAGTCGGAGAAAGGCGGCGTTCTGCTCTGCTCGGGGACCCAGGGCTGCTGCGGCACGGCACGGATGATGTCAAATTGCTCATTTCAGATAAAAAAAGAAAACAGCCCTTGAGGCTTCAGGGGAGAGACAGCCTGGATGAATCAGCAGTCATGGGGAACCGCTGGGGTAGGGCGAGGCAAGGTAGCCAAGGTGCAGAAAGCTCCCAGCGAGCGCCGGCCAGAGGCAAGATTTTGAATCCAAGTTATTCTTGAGCAGGTCCCCATCGCTGTTGCTTCAGGAGTCATAGAGAGAACCTTAGAGGTCAGTCAGTCCAACCCTTTCATTTACAGGGGAGGAAACTGAGGCCCAGAGAGGGGTGCCCAGGGCCATACCGCTGCTAAAGAGCAAAGACTTTTCCCTGACATTGTCCCTTTGTTCTCTGGCCATTCCTCCTCAATCAGACTCATTCCTATGCCTCCGGGCCACTCACCGATTATTGCCTTCATGTTCCCAGGGTTTCCTTCCTCTCCCAGGCAAGATATTTTTATTTTGGTGCCAGCCTTGTGTATAGACAATGCCCCTGCCTTTGGCACTGAGTTCTCTGAGCTGACTGACGTGGTGAGAGGGTTGTATCCAGCTGGGAGGGAAAGGGGATGCTGAGGCAGGACAGTGATGGTGCTCTTTGGGGGCAAGAGAGGGGGGTCTGTAAACTGCAGGCACCTACTTTGACTGTTAATGCTATTAATGATAGCTGCCACTTATCAACTGTATGCCTACAAGGTACTTTGTGGATAGGGTCTCATTAAGTCTTGCCAACAGATACTCAATTCTCCCATGGACTTGGGATCTCACTGATAGGGTAGTTCATTCCAATGTCCCAGATGACATGGGGATGCAACCAGCTCCCCCATGTGACTTTCCTACAGGACCTCAGAGGGGGCTGCCTAATGGGTTGGGGGCCACCTCCTTTTCTCTGGACATAAGTAGCATGATCAGATCCTCTCATCAGTTATTCTTCCCTCTCAAAGACCTATAAATACCCCCTTTTCTCTCACACTTTCCTTGGTGATGTCCTTACCATTTGTCATGGGTTACAACATACTCGCCCCACCCACACCTCACCTTTGCCCTTTGAGTGATGATCACTTTCAAGTCTTTGGTGGGTGGAGGGTCCCCACCCTTACCCTCATACAAAAGTATGCCAGAAAGCTACCAAGTTTGACTCAAAACTCCATTGGGCTTCTTTCCTGAGAAACCCTGAGGAGGGTTTTTGGCAGCATGTTCTTGGAATTTTTAGTGTTGGGCAGGAGGAGTGTGATGACATGGGTTGTTGACTTTGATTGTGGAAGATTGAATCTCTTCTTAGCTCTTGCCCAGGGCTTGGCCATCTTGGGGGGGACCTTGTTTCTGGTTTTCCCTGAAAGACCCAAGCTGGGACAGCCAAGAATAAATAAGATGTAGCTCCGAGTTTGGATATGAGACGAAGGGGAGGGAAGGGAGGAGTCAAGATGATTCCAAGGCCTTGACCCTGGGGGGTGTGGGGGGTGGTGGAGACCAATGGGGATTTCTCCAAAACTGCCAAGTTAGGAGAAGGCAGAGGAGGAGGAGCACATTTTGGGTGTGGGTTGATGAGCGCCCACTTCTCCTGAGTAACTCGGGGACTCCAATGTCTGCATCATGTCATCAATAGGGTTACTCCATCTCTACAAACAGACGCCAACCCCACCTCTCATTCTGTCCCATTGATGCCCAGATTTGTCGTTGAGGCCCCCACTGGGGATCTGTTCAGCACGCTGGAAGCCACCATCAATTTCCTTTACCATTTGGGGGTCAGTTATGTAGCCTGAGGGCTGCTCCGCCCCATCTCTCTCACTACGTTACTGACCCTAATTTTCTCGGTCATATATATTGCTTTTTGCATATCCAATATAAAGGATTATACTTTAATACAATCCGACAGAGGGCAGTGAAAGAGGAGGTATGTTTATGAAATAATGTCTATGGGGTTGATTTTTAAGAATGGATGTACTAATTCACATCTATGCGAACACATTTGATCTTTTTCAAAAGTCATCACCTCATAAGACCCTGGACACTTACTAGAAGCCCAGTGTTGAAACTGTCATTGTTCAAAATACTTTTGGACCCTTCCCCATGGAATTTCTTAAGCAATCTAGGGCAAATTTTTTTTCAAATGATCTTCATAGCAGTTAGCAATCGTCCTTTGAAAGCTGATTTGATTTTTAGATAAAACCAAAAGTAATTCAGAATTATTTGGTGGATCATACAGATGGTGACCAAGCTGGATGGTGCCATCTTGATCACAAGTGAGGCACCATGGTAAACTAAATCAGTCATGAGATTTGCTGCAGAGTTTCTCAGAAAAATTGCCCCAGAAGACACTACCAAAGGATATCTCCCTGCTTGGGTAAGTAGAGACTTTTAGCCACATCTTTAGTGTATTTATGCAGCTATACACCAACAAAACATGTATGGTTACATTCATGTGTGTATATGCACATACATGTACATGCACACATGTATAATATACATGCATGTACATAGGAACCATGTTTTTGCCTCAGGCATGAGTGAAACATTTAAGGATTCCCACATTTGGTAATCAGAATGACCCAGATGCTGAAGTGAAGAGATATATACCTCTTAATTTCCTTTGATCATAGATTGTCCAGAGTATGACAAGCAGTTGGATGGCCAACCTTGATCATCACCCCTGAGTATATCTGTCTTGGACAGATGGACAATGAGGTGATCCTGAACTTAGTCGGGACGGGGAGGGAGGGCTGAATTGCGCCATTTTTCTCATCAACTTCAGCTTTTCCCTATCTTTTGTAATGCCAAATATTCATTTGGAAACATAGGGTCAGGAGTGTCAGGACACTACACAGGCTTTACCAACAAGGCATTAAAAGAAGGAGGGTAAGGGATGTTGCCAAAGAGAGAAGTGTGAGAAGAAGAGAAGAGGATGGCTGATGGACAGTTCATGTTCCCCTTTGGCTTCCTTGTGATGCTGTGAAACAGCAAAGACACCCCCAATATGATGGGTGGAGCCACTGGATGAGGACTTCCACTAGTGGGCAGGTGTGGATTGGCTGAAATCAACCTTGGATGGAATAGCACATGATTGGGCAGATGAGAAGGGGCACAATGTGCCTTTAAACAGCATTTCATCCAGAATCCTTCCATCAGAACCATGAGTTCTCTGCTTTAGGAAGAGTTTGGTTCATTGAAAACCAAAGACCCTTTCTTGTTTGGGGCTGCCACTCTCCCTGGCTTTGCAGAATCCTCCCCGATTTGCTTTGGCTCCTTGATTCCAAATCTGCCCCCTCCCCAACCCCTACAGCAGAGCAGAGGGTGTGGAAGGTTCATCTCAAATCAAAGATAAAATGTGGATTTAAGACTTCCTCTCTGTCTAAAGTCCACTGGGGACCAGGACCCCACCAAGTCATCCAGGTCTGAAAGCTCAAAGTCATCCCTGATTCTACCCCCTCCTTCACGCCCTGTCCAACCAGTCCCTTGACATCCCGTCTTGCCACCCACCTGGTCTCACCCTCTTTGAGTCTGTGTCTCCTCTTGCCTGGATTATCGTAGAAGCTTTCTAATTGCTCTCCCAGATCCCTGTCTCAGACCTTGACAATCCATCCTCAGGCAAAGCCAACATTATCTTCTTAAGGCACAGGTCTCGCTTCTCCCTTGCCTCTAGTCTAGCACTTGGGGCCCTCCACATTCGGGCCCCAAATCCCCCTGCCAGGCGTCTTCCACGCCCTTCTTAATGTGTTTTACATTCCAGCCAGGCCTGACTTTGCCTCCTGCTCTTTCTCACTGCTCTATAGAGTCCCAAGGTCCTTCCCTAGCTTCAGGCATCTACCCTTGTGCTCTCTGCCTCCTGGGATTGGTCTTTGTCTTCTGTGCCCATGTCAGGTTCTGTTTCTGCCATGACCCTTTCCCTGACAGACCTTGCCCCAGCTGGGAGGGTTCTTTTCTTCCTCATACTTCCCGAGGGTTTCATCCTATCTTTCTTTTGTCTCTTGGACTGCCTCTTCTGCACTGTTTGCCACCAGATGCCAACTCACATTCTCCCTATCCCCAAGAGGGCATTCACCTTGAGGACATCTTGTATCCTTAGCACCTGGCACAGTGTCTGGAATATCTGCCATTTCCCTCCCCATTCCCAGCCCCACCCCCAGTGATAAAATGCCTCTAGAGTTGTAGGTCCAAGGTACAAATCTCAGCTCTTGCTTGCTTACTGCCCCTGACATCTGGAGCAAGCACGCTTTTTCTCTTCTTGTAGGGTCTTAGTTCTTCATCTGAAAAATTTGGGGGGTGGGGTAGAACCTGTGAGGTTCTTTCCATTCTAAATCTGTGATCCATTCATTAGAGTGAGTTCCATAGGTGACACAGCAAACATTTATAACACTCACTCTCCCAAGGATTTATGGGGAGACGGGAAAATAGATGCACCCATAAATAAAAGGTGGCACCCCCCCATTCTCTTTTCCAGAGGATGAAGAAAGTCAGACCGCAAAAACTTTCAGGCTCCAGGCAAGTCTAGGATGGTTTACCGATTTATGGAAGACTGGAAGGTCTCAATACTAATGAAATCATAGGAGAGAAAAAGAGAGAGACAAAGAGAGAGAAAAAGAGACAGAGAGAGACAGTCAGAGAGAGAAAGAGAGAGAGAGAAAGAAAGGGACAGAAAGACAGAGAGACAGAGAAACAGAGAGAAGGGAGGGAAAGGAAGAAAGAAAAAAAAAGAAAACATGACTTGCTACGTCAGAGCATTTTCAAAGATCTATGGCTTCTCAAAGCATTAATCACTCCTCTACCTCCAGTAGTACACAAAATCTTTGAGGAGAGTGGGGGCTTGTCTATTTTTGATTTTGTCTCCTCTCACCCTTGCATGGTGCCTGGACTGTAGCTGTTGCTTAAAGAATGTCATTTGAATCGACTTGAGTGGTACCCGAGCCTCGTTGAACAGCAGACCGTGATTAATTGAAATGGAATTCAGCCCAGTCAGTATTTTTAATCCTTTTCCCTGTTGCATGCCCATTGACGTCTCCTCCTCCATGAAGGTAAAGGGGACCTTCTCTTACCATCTTGTTTAGAATCCTTGGGGAGGTTTCCTGGGAGCTGGGTCACCCTCACCTCCTCCCCAGTCTCTTTGGGGCAGGGCTCCCTAGATGCCGTATAAATAGATCTGGCTTGGGATTCAGAAGCTATGATCAGGCCACAGATGGTTTGGAAGGCAAACATCCCTGCAGCAAACCCTCCCTGCTCTGTTAATTGAATTAGACGCCAGCAGGACAGCAGGATGGGGGCTTTCCCTGAGAGTTATTTCTGAGGTTTTTGCCAAGTAGACACTGAAAAAATGAGGCTGCCTCGGCAGAATGAGGGTCAACTTGATTCCCCAGAAAAGTAGAAACAATTGGTCACGGTGACCTTGGGTGATTGCATGGGAGCATGGGAGCTGTTTTCTGTAAGCAGGTATGACTGGGCACATAGTGTCTGGGCCAGGTGTGGTACTGTGCAGATGTTTACTGTTCACACACCGCCGAAGGCATGGCAGTGGGAACCCGATGGGACATTCTGCATGGGTCAGCTCCTCATTTGTCTCGTGGGTTATGTTGACGAAATGTTTATTTTTTATTGCGTGTATAAATACGCACCAAAGTCTGCATTTGGCTTTTGACTTTGACCATTTCATGTTCAATGTGAGTGGCTCCTGATCAGGATTCAGGATAGGCAGACCGTTGGGCATAGGTGCTCTTTGCTGTTCCAAGGCCTCCAGAGAGCTAGATAGGTCTTCATTAGAAGGTTTATGGGAGGGGCAGCTAGGTGGTACAGTGGATAGAGCACTGACCCTGAAGTCAGGAGGACCTGAGTTCAAATCTGGCCTCAGACCAAACACTTGACACTTGCTAGCTGTGTGACCCTGGGCAAGTCACTTAACCCCAATTGCCTAAAAAAAAAAAGTTTATGGGAGGACATGGACAAGAATCATGTAGGAGAAGAAGACATGGATGGGTTACAATCTATACTGGTGGAAGGGCTATGCACATCAATGAGATCAAAGACTTGTCTAGTCATTAAAGTACACACAGGTGCCCACTTGGTCATTAATTAGACCTTTTATTATATGACATCAATCGAGAACTTCATTTCCAGATGAACCACAGGACCAGACCAAATAAATAAACAGTAAATGGTTATAATAAACAGTAAATACCCTTTGAGATTAATGTGAGAACAATCTTCAGTCAGAGGACCTGGGCTGGTATCCCACTTCAAAGCTTACCCTGTGATCTTGGACAGCCTCTCTGGGCCTCAGTTTCCTTACCAGTAGATTTCCAATGTTCCCTCTCTGCTCCGCCCCCCACATTATGCCCCTGCCCAAGGTCCTGCAGATTTGGTGATTCCTTAGTCAGGACCACTCTTTCCTCAGCCCACCTTACTCTCCAGACTCCACCTCCCTTTCCAGCCCCACTTTATGTTTTGTCTTTTTCTGCTTAGAATGTAAGCTACCCAAGCTAAGAGACCTTCTAGTTTGTTTATATTTGTATCCCCTGAACTGAGCACAGTGCCTGGTATACAATAAGCACTTAATAAATGCTATAGCTATTTAGGCAGCCTCCTAGGTCCCTTTCAGCTGGAGTTGTAGGATCTGTGAACTGACCCTGAGTTCCTAGAGGTGATTCTTGGACAATGAAGTGGCTCCATCATAGGAATGCTCTTTACCCAGCCCTTGTGCCAACTTGGATTTTGCTCCTTGGATATTATTTGTCAGTGTGGTTCTCCTTGGGATACAGCAGGCACTTAATAAATGTCTCTTGACAGATTGATCCCAGACGTGTGAGGAAGCTCACAAGCAGTGGGAGAGGCAGGCCCCAAACTGAAAAGCAAAGTCATTTTCTTCATGGTGTTTTGTGTCTTTGGGGTGGGGTGGGTGGAACATAGCATGGGGGGCGGTTCTTGTCCAATACTCAATTGAAGCCAGAGGAAGAAGACAAGGACAAGGACACACTGATTGCTGGCGGGGAGGCAGTGGCCGCGGACGGATGGGGGCTGGGCATCATCCATCATGTCTTGGTGCGGCGCCTTCCAGAGTCAGGGTAATAGCTCCCTACCTGGGGAGCTTCGACGTGCCCTGCTCCTCTATCCTGGAAAGCCACACGGTGCTTGGGCAGGGCTGGGGCTCGTGGCTGGCTGCCAGGGACACTCACATCAGCCACATTTTACAAACCCACCGTGAACACTCCTCGTGGGTCCTGAGGCACACCTCCCATGCTTTCTCACTCAGTTATTGTGGGGACGGGCTTTCTCCTCAGCCGTTCTTTGTCTTATTCAGAGGAGCTGCTAATTGTCCCCGGACCTTTAATTAAGGGCAAGAAATCTGCAAGGAGGCTCCGTCTGGGAACTCCCTGTCATGGGCTGGTTTCATGAAGTTTAGATGTGCTCCCCTGAAAGGGGAAAGGAACAAACGTTTATTAAGCACCGACTGTGTACCAGGCACTGTGCTAAGTTCTTTACAAATATCATCTCATTCGATCCTCACAACTTAGAAAGTGCTATTATTATCCTCATCTTACAGTAGAAGAAACTGAGGCTAACACAGGTTAAGTGACTTGCCCAGTCACAGAGCTAGGGTCTGAGGCCAGGTCTGAACCAGGTCTTCCTGACTGCAGGCCAAGGAAGGAATGCTGCCTAGGGACCATGTGAAATGTGGGCCCAAGCACCAAACGTGGCCCTCCAGGCGTGGTCTGACCATACTGGCCCAGGGTACCCTCCCCCGCCAGTGTCAGACCCTCTCCCACCCAGCGCTTTGCAGAGTCCCGGGTCCACGTCTCCTGAAGGAAGGCCAGGTCTGGACCTCTGCTCAGCAGGGCTCATTCACAGACTTCGCTGATTAGCAGAACAAGCCAGCCTGGGAGCCGATGGGGGCATCTGGGGCTCTCTGCTGCCCCCCCCCCCCCCCGCCCCGGTCACCTTGGTCATTGGGTGGCATGCTCCAAATAGTCTGTTTCTTGGTGGCATCCGGTGCATTCTGGTGACCATATTCCCGCAGAAGGTGAGACATTCCGAGGGATTGCATTCTTCTCTAGGGAAGCTTCATGTTATGAAACAGGATTTCCATGTGCACCGTTCCCACCGCGAATGTGGCTTTCTAAGATTCCTGGAGGCTGGTGGCATCCTCTACTCCGGAGTATGGCCCAGGCAAGGGTCAAACCAAGTTTGTCCTGATGGCTGCTCCCTGCCCTGCTTGGAATCCTGCCTTTCATCTTCACATGCAAGAGAGGAATTGGGGATTCTGAGACCCCCGTTGTGATGGCCTTGGTTCACAGCAGAATGCCTGAGCTTTCTTCCTGGGCCTTCTCATCCATACTCAGCTTATCCTCCAAATAGCTGCTTTGAGATCAGGGACGGTGCCCGTGAATGGCGGATTACCCCTTTACATGCCTTACTTATCTCACTATATCCTTATAATAGGCCTAGGTGGTAAATACTGTCAGCATCATTAGACCCATTTCACAAATGAAGAAACTGAGATTTAGAGAGCTGAAGTCATGGGAAGTCACTTCAAGTCAAGGTTACTAGTCTTTATTAAATGGCAAAGCAGAGGCCCAGGTCTTCCTGTGTCCAAGGCCCAAGCTCCACCTCCCTCTCACCCTGCCCTACCTATTATGAGGTAGAGGGGTGACAGGATGATAGAGAAATGTAGGCAAAGGGTCCTAGGAAAAGCTGCAGGGGCCTGGAGCACTTTGGGTCTTACAGGAAGACAGACTGTTCCCTAAGAAAGGAAAAGGGAGACGATGGAGACAGACCTTCTAGGTGTAGGTGATGATCTCCTTGCAAATGTTTGGAGGTGGAGATGAAATGCCAGGTTTGGGAGGACACAGAGCTCGGAGTGGGGGTGATAGTGGACCAAGCCTGTCATGGTGTGTAAGGGTCAGAGCCGTAGAAATAACTCCCGTCATCACAGAGCTGTGCACCCTGTGAGGTTGTACATCATGTGAATAAGAAAATTCACAAGGATGAAAGCCTATTTTGTACATGCATGTGTGTGTGTGCATGTGTGCATATATGCATGTGCACACACATGCCTTGGGGGCTAGCTGGATTATCACCAGGATAAGCCAAATTCTAACGTGGGGCTGGTGACGGACCCTGTGAAGGGTTACAGACTAAGAAAAGGTTCTAAGAAAAGCTCCTGTGAGGCAGCTGAAGGAAACCCTTCCTGGTCATGATTCATCAATTCTGAAACCATTGAGCGATGATTTTCCGTCAGAAAACGTGTAATTTGCTGCATCTGCCAGATCTTAGATTCAGAGCTGGAAGGAGGTGGGGGCCCTGCCTTCGTCACCTCCCACCTGGGTGAGCTCGGCCACCTGCCTTTCTCTGGGCCTGGAGACTCTTAAATATGAGCCCTGGGTAAGGAGCCCGTGGAAGTCCTGTCCAGCTTCAAATACCTGATCCTGCAAATAGCATGAAATCCACTGCCCTCATCTCACAGGGGAGGAAACTGAGGCCCGGAGCACTTCAGATATCAAGGGGCAGGTGAAGGATTCGAGCTCAGGTCTTCTGACTCGAAGCCCTGCAGGGTTTCCCTAACCTGTTCTACCTCCCTGGGTGAACTAAGGGGTGGCGTTATTATTGTCTGTCCTTTGGTTTTGTAATCTTCCAGTGTTCCTCTTCAGCGGTTCTAAATGGGGAAAAAAAGGATCATTTGTAGGAAAATCTGTCTTTGGGTCTTTGCATTTCCTTAGTAGAGTCAGACCCAACTACTGTAGGATCCCGAAAACGTCACTATCCCTTTTGGGGCCTCACTTTCTCTACCTGTGGGATGGAGGGGTTGGACTGGAAACCTCCACGGACGCTTATGTTAACAGATTCTAGACTCAGAAGGAACAGTCGAGGCGTCCAGGAGCTAGGAGGCCTGGCTTTCACGAAGCTCGAAGCTTCTCACCGTCGTCTCCTGCCAAATGAGTGGGTGTGCCCAGGTGCTCCCAAGGGCCCCGTCTGGCTCTCCGGGTCTCCCATTTACTAAAGATAAAGCACTCTAGTTCTCGGACTTGGGGACTAGAGAGTAGGCTTGCGCAGGCCTGGAATGAGATTGAGCTCTGCTGGTCGGTGGAGTCAGGGCATGGGCTTCTCTGTCCTCGCGAGTAGACCTCCCTACTGGCCTGTGTCCTGCCCCCCTGCCCTGGGGATGCATGGAAGGTCTCCTGGTTTTCAGCCTTGGTCCTCCGACTGACCATGCGCCGTCTTACACACAGATTCAGCAAAGGGCTGGGGCCCATGTGGGAAAGGGAGTCCTCTGAACCTCTCCCTCTGGTGGGAGAACGACATCATTGATTTACTGTAATGTGGATTGTTTTCCCTTTTTGTGCCACCCAGTGAGCAAAGAAGTGGATTATGGGGAAAACCCCTGAGGTTTGGCCACAGAAGATCTCATCTGCGAAAAGTTCCTGATTAGACGCTGTTCTTCCTGAGCCCCACAGCTGTGTTTGGCACACATTTACTTGTTTACTGGCGTTCTCGAGGCAGAATGTTACATTTCTGCACAGTAGGGTTTGTTTTATCCTTTATACTGGTATTCCCAGAACCTGGCACAGTGCTCAGCATGTAGTAGGTGCTTACTAAATGATTATTGATTGATTTTTCTACCTTCAGTAGGAACAATGCAAAAGTGACTAAGTTTAATGGAAACCTAGAATCTGAGAGTGTGTGTGTGGGGGCGTCAGAGGCCAAATGCCACCCAAACCGTCAGTCACCTCCATAACAGTGCCAGCAAATGGGCACCAGCCTCTGCTGGAGGGGGGGAAGGAAGGAAATGAGCATTTTATTAAGTGCCCACTGTATGCCGGGTACTGTGCTAAGTTCCTTACAAATACTACTGCGTTTTATCCTCAAAACAATCGTAGGAGGCAAGTGCTATCATTATAACCGTTTTACAGATGAGGACATTGAGGCAGAGGTTAAATGACTTGCTTAGCATCACACAGCTAGTTTCTGAGACTGGATTTGAGCTCAGGTCTTCTTGACTCCAGGCCCAGTGCTCTATTTACTAAACCACCTACCTGCCTGTGGTGGGAATTCACTCTTTCCCAAGGCAGCCCAGACTGTCTGACCAGCTCTAATAACTAGGGAGTTTTTCCTTTAGGTTGAGCATAAATCTATCTCCTTATGACTTCTGCCTGTTGACCACGATTCTGTTCCCTGGGACCCAGCTCACTGTCTAATCCCTCTTCTCTGTGATGATTCTTTATGCCCCTCTTGTATAAGACCGAGGCTTTTCTTCCGATCTTTGAGTAGCCAGATTTGTCCTGGACAAATCATAAAATCCATAGCTAGTAAGTATCTGAGGCTGGATTTGCACTCATGCCTCCATGCCAAGTGCGCTGTGGTACCATCTGGCTTCCTCTAGGAACACCAAGATGGTGCTGGGCATTTGAATGGAAAGTAAAGAAGGAATGACTGCCTCCATGATACCTCAGGTGTGACTCATTCCTCCACTAATACAGATTGCAGCCCCTCCATGCCTTCTCATTTCCATGTTTTTCATGACCCTTCTAAGTGGATCTGCCCAGTATTCTTGCTGTCCTACTACTTAGAGGGACGTCAGAGGGATTGGGCTTTTGGCCTGCCGTCTCTCCTCTCAGTGTCATTCCATGTTCACAGTCAAATGTTCCCTGGCCATTGTGATAGCTGGTGGCATACGCCATGAATCTTTGCATTGCCCTTTGAGTTAACTGTGGTTTTAATTCCTCTGGTGCTCCATGACTTGCAGTCACTTCCCCGGTAGAAGAGCATCATCAGAGATGCAGGATTCCTGAGTGAGCACTGAACGTACTGGCCAGAGCCCGTCGATTCCCCTCCCCCACCATGACAGCTCAGTCACATGGAATGACAGCCTCAGAGTTAGATGGAATCTCAGTGAGATCCGGTCCTGACCATTTGTGCCTGAAAAGGAATCTGCTCTACAGAATGACCAAGAAATGGCCATTCGGCTTTTGCTGGGAGATGTCCAGGGATTGGAAACCCCTCCTTCTCCAGAGGCAGCTGGGTCCACTTGGGGATATTTCTAATTGTTAGGAAGGTTTTCCTTCCATAGAACCTAACTCAGCCTGCCTGCAGCTGCAGCCCATTACTTCTGGTTCCACCTTCTGGGAACACACAGAGCATATCTTATCTCTCCTTAGTAAGACAGCCTCTCAATACTTGGAAACAGCCATCCAGCTTATCCCCACCCTACAAAGTTGGCTCTTTTCTAGGCTAGATGGCCCCAGCTCCTTCCACTGGCCCTCCCATGATGCTGCTGGCCTTCCTCTGAATGCTGCCCCCCCCCCCAACTGAACCCTGCACCATAGATGTGGTCTGCCTGGGGCAGAGGAGAGGGGGCTGCTCCTGGGCTTTGCTATGGATTTCCCTCGATCCTTCCCATCAAGGACAGTTTAAAACACCACTCGTGGAAGTCGTTTGCTCCCGAGGCTGATTGATCCTGTGAATTTCTCAGCTGTTTCCCTCAGCTGTCTTTGGAACAAATTAAACAGTGAAGACACTTACTTCTATGGCCCTCCGGGGACACCAAACTGGTTTAAAGTCACTGTGACTTAGAGAATGATGAAGTTTTGCTTTGCCAGGACTTTTAGACAAACTTGAAAGGCCTGAAGACGAACATATTTCTTTTGGGAACTAAAACCTGGGGGTGGAAAAACAATCCTCCCCCAAGGACAGAATGCCTCTATTGTGTCCTGGACGGCACTGCTCCCGCCCAGAGCTGGGACGTTGGGAGACCGAAGATGAATTCATTTTCACAGAGAGAAATGACCTTTTCTCCTGTTTCAAGTTTGCCCTTCGTGTTCTATGCGGCCGTTGAGGAACAAAGGACTTCTGTCTGCCTAAACAGGTGACAGGAAACACCTTTGGAGTTCCCTCCCCAGCGAGGATGGGCACACTGCCCCGTTCCTTCACTCACTCTTTTTTCATTTGTTCATCCAGCCAACACACGTCTGCTCCATGTGATACGGGAACACAAGCCTGTCCCTGTCCTCAGAGAGCTTGCAGTCCATTAAGAACATTAAGACCCATGCATCAATGAGCCGGGACATTGGAGGGAACCTTCTAAGTGTTCAGCAGAGTTCGAGACAAAGTGAGGGAGAGATTGTGAGCTCCTTGGTGGCTCAGCGGACAGTTTCTAACTCTTGGGTCCTTTGCACACCTGCGTAGATGGGCAAAAGTGATAATGTTAGAGAGGCTGTGTTCTGATTTTTAATTTTTAGCTGACTAGAGAATCAGAGTCAGAACATAGTTTATAAAAAACACATCCATTGTCCTAACACCTTTATTCTCTGTGATGCTAGACCTCCAATAAAGCACTGCAAAGTGCTATATATATATACACATGTATATATATGTCACTGGATTATCAAAACCTGCCTCCTAGCCACTTTACAGGTATGATGACCCCATTTGATGGATGAGGAAACTGAGATGCGGAGAGATCATGAGATCACAGATTAGAGGTGGAAGGGACCTCAGGGACCCTTGAAGACACAGGATAAATGACTTGCCCAGGGTCACACTGGCAGCTGGTTTTAAGCCCCAATCTCCCTGACTCTAGTGCCTGGTCATTATGCCGTGCTGAAACAAGTTACCTCTGGTCACCATCCTAGATCAGGGTTAAGTGCTCAGTGCTGGCTGTGGAAGGAGGCACTGAACCAGATTAAAATGTAACTGGGAAATGCTTAATAAAACAAATGAAATACAATGCAATATGGATGATGTTAACTTGTGGTTTTCTGAGTCAATTTGCAGAAACAAGGATCAGTTTCTGTTTGAGTTTGACACGGATGATTTGGAGGACCAGTGGCAAGATTAGGGGGCCTGGGTGCCCCCTGATCTCAAGCCCCTTTTCCAAGTTGAAGCCATGAAACATCCCCAACCCTGGAAAATCAAAATGACCCATGACCCAAGGGGAAGAGGTGCAGGGGCTGAGGGTTACCGCGATTCTCTATGGAGGATTTGGGGGGAGGCATCCACAGGAATTCCAAAGGGTGAGCAGGGGTGGGTGGATCCCAACCTCTATCATGTTTGGAGGGTTCATCTCCATCAATGAAGTCATGGGTCCACAGAAGTGGAGAGTTAAAGTATCCTTTGATGTAATTCAGGAGTTTAATTGTTGGTTTTCTTTCCCCTTTTTGGTGGTGGGGAAGGGGAATGGGAGGCGGGTATTTAAGCCTTGCTGTCTTCTCTCTTTTTATGAACCTCTCATTTGTTTTCCCAAAGATGTCAGATGTATTTACACTGAGGTGTAGGGCTTGGGCATGTCTATTGTGTCCATAGTAAGTCTCTCTCTCTCTCTCTCTCTCTCTCTCTCTCTCTGTCTCTCTGTCTCTGTCTCTGTCTCTCTCCTCTCTCTCCTCTGTCTCTGTCTCTCTCATCAGCTTCTATTTCCTGTTCCATGTCCCCCTTCCTATATCAAATGAGGGTGAAATAAGATACTATTTGTAAAAAGTACATGGCACAGTGCCTGACATACAGTAGGTGCTATATAAATGCTCTCCCCCCACCTCCGCCCCACCACTGTAGACAGTCTGGCAATCCTGATCAGGTGTCTGACACCTGCTCATCAGTCTCAAGAGACCCCTGACTGCAGACCCTTCCTAGGGTTGTTCTGGTGTGGAGCAGATGGGGCCGAGGAGAGACAATGCCTCAGCTGTCAGAGGGGAGCCTGTAGATGACCAGGTATCAGGTCTGTTTCGAGAGGCTGTAAAATGGCCAGTGATGCTCCAAGGTTTGCTTGACTGTTAGCCACTCAATTGTTCATCTTTCTTCAGTGTCTGCTCTGTGCCAGGCACGGTGTCAGGTGCGGGGGATGCAAAGACAAAATGAAATGGTTCCTGCCTTCAGGGAGCTTCTGTTCTTCCAGGAGGATGTCCCACAGAGGCAGCTGGATGCTGGTGACTTCTGTGGCTTGCAATAAGCTCCTATCACATCTTTTAACTTGGTTTTTTTATTAATAAAAAAAAAAATCTGTTTTCTCTCCTCCCCCTCAATGGAAGACAAAACCAAAACAAACATACAAACAACAACAAAAAAGAAAAAAAACAAAAAAAACACAAAGCTCTTATCAAAATGTGCAGAGCCAAGCACTGACCAAATGCAAATAAGATTTGTCTCCTTCACACGATGGCTCCATCGCCTCCCTGGCACGTGGTGGCCGCACGGCTTCTCTTGGGCCCTCTTAATCGATTGGCCCCTTCCCTGAGCCGAGTGCCGCAAACTTCAAAGTCACTTGTCTCTATCGTATTGTGCTTATTGCATTTATTGTTCTCTGGGTTCCACTCGCTTTACTCAGTATCAATCTATTAAGTTTTTGTGGAGCGGGCACGCAAGCAAACTTGGTAATGGGAGTTTCTTGGTCCCAGAGCTTCATGATAGTGATCTGATAACACACAGAGGGCTGGTGTTCAATCTGGGTCAGGGAGGGAGGGAGGAGGGAGGAGAGAGGGCAGGAGAGAGAAAGGAAAAGGAAAGGGGAGGGAGGAGGGAGGAGGAAAAAGGAAGGGTGGATGAGAGAGGAGGGAGGAGGGAGGAGGGAGGAGAGAGGAGGGAGGGAGGAGGGAAAAGGAAGGGTGGATGAGAGAGGAGGGAGGAGGGAAAAGGGAGGAGGAGAGAGGAGGGAGGGAGGAGGGAGGAGGAAAAAGGAAGGGTGGAGGAGAGAGGAGGGAGGAGGGAGGAGGGAGGAGGGAGGGAGGAGGAGGAAAAAGGAAGGGTGGAGGAGAGAGGAGGGAGGAGGGAGGAGGGAGGAGGGAGGAGAGAGGAGGGAGGGAGGAGGGAGGAGGGAAAAGGAAGGGTGGATGAGAGAGGAGGGAGGAGGGAAAAGGGAGGAGCTCCTCCAAGGAGCACATGAATCCTCGTGCCGTGACCCAGCATCAGATGCTCCTGTTTGTGGTTGGACCTGGCTGCTTGTCCAGCAGCTTCTGCTTGCTCTGATTCTCAGGGGCAGTTGGCAGTGCTCTCTATTTCACAACATTTGGTAACCTAATATTTTAGGAATCTTTTAATTTAGGGGATTATGTGGAAGAGAAGCTTGAGTATCCTCATTTGTAAAATGAAGGGGTTAGCCTAGACGACCTTTCGAGAAGGAAGCAGAACACTGTGTCAATAATTCCTTTCAATTTGACAACAGGGAATGATACAGCAATGCCAGGCATTCGTGTGACGCTTTGTGGGTACAAAACCTTTATGGACAGGGCCTCATTTGACCCCCAGATTAAATTTAGATAGAGCTCTGGGCGTGGAATCAGGCAGATGTAAGTTCAAATCCAGCCCCAGACACTTAGTAGCTTCGTGACCCTGGGCAAGTCCTTTCACCTCTATCTACCCCAGTTTCTTCACACGTAAAACAAAGATAATAATAGTCCCTACCTCACAGGGTTGTTGTGAAGATCGAATGAGACAAAGCACCTAGCAAAGGGCTGGGCACATAGTAGATGCTGTATAAATGCTTATTCCCTTTCCCAGTTAGGATCTGGGTTCTAATCCCAGCTTGGATACTTATTCCCAATTCAACCTCTCTGGGCCTCAGGCTGCTCATCTGTAAAATGGGGAGGCTGAACCTGGTGGTCTCTCAGTCACCTTCTAGCTCTGAAGCAATAACCCTGTGACCCCTGTGAGGTGAGTAAGGCACATGCTACTCAATGACTCAAGCCCAAGTCTAACCGTGTCACTTCCCTGCTCAGGAGCCTTCACTGGATCCCTATCACCTCTAAGGTAAAATACAGACTTATAAGAGTTTCACCTTTGGTGCTGGAATGGGCCTCATTTTGCAGACAAAGAAACCCAAGCCTGCTGAAGCTGGGGTCACACAGAGAGTGAGTAATGGGTCAGGATTTGAATGCAGGTCTTCCAGGGTTCTTCCCCCAGCCCCACCTTCACCCATGTGGTCGCCCATGTCTGGAATGTGCTCCTTTCCCACTTTCACCTTTGAGCGTTTCTGTCTTCTTAAGAGTTTCTTCCAGGAAGCCTTTGTAATGCCCCTCCTTGTCCGTGCCACCCCCCCATTACCTTGTGTTTACTTCTCTCTGTGCATGTTATGTGCCCTCAAGGCAGGCCTATTTCCCCCCTGGATTTGTATCCCTAGCACCTTGAACAATGCCTGGCACCTGGCAGATGCCTAGTAAACACTTGTTAAGTTGTTGATTTTGACTGTGGGAAAATCACTTGACCTTCCTTGTCTCAGTTTCCTCATCTGTAATAAGAGGGGTTGGACCCAATGGCTTCTGAGGATCCTTTACCCCTTAGGTCTGTGACCCTTGACTAGATGATCTCTCAGGTTCTTTCCAGCTCTGACCTTCCAGTCCATGGGTCATCCAAGGCTGCACAGTAAACAGAAGGGGCAGAGCCTAAAACAGATTCAGCTTGTATGAGGTGTGTTAGTCTTGGGCTCTCCTCACCCCAGGAATAGGTTCAGCTCTACCATGTGTCAGAACCCTACATCTAGGTTCAATGCTGTCTCTGCCCATACCACCCCCATAGCTTCCCTGCACCCTGAGCAGTGAGTTGTGACCCCTAAAGTCTTCTGTGTACCATGTGGAGATTAGGCTTCCCTGAAGGCTGGAGGAGGGATGGGATTCCCAGTTAGAAGAGCCCTTGGGAGAGATAATCTGTGAAACCCTGACTTGTGGCTCTTTCCAGAAGGGGCAGAGTGGGTGATGGGGTACTTTCTGCAGATGGGTGTTATGACCTCTGTCCTCTGGCTTAGGAACCTGGGGTTTGGCCAACATGCCCTTCAGAGGAGGCATCGTCCTGGCACAAAGTCATCTCCTATTTGCCTACAGCATCCTGAGTGAGGGATTCCAGACCCAGCTTAGCTCCCCCTTTTCTCGCCCCACTCTGTCCACACCAGGTAATGCCTCGTTAGCAAAATGAGAGGTACCAGTGCTTCCCACTGAATATTGTAAGTACTCGGATCTCTCCTTTTGTCCTGTTGTAGGCAGTTCTCAGGAGAAGGATTAGGGTTGGTGTTTTTTTTTTTCTTTTTTTTTCTTTTTCATCTAGTGTTCCAGGTCACCAGGAAATTACACTCGGTTACTCAGCCAACTCTGCTCTCTCCATCCTTCCTCTTATTTTCCACAGATGAATAAAATTACTTTTCTACTTTGTTAAGAAAGCCAGAGGCAATTTGCCTCGAGGTGTTTATCCTGGTACTACATGGAGGAGGCACTATGGGTCCTAATTGTATGTTTGTGCCTTAGTTTACTCATCTGCAAAGGGGGTGAGGCCAGATGGTTTTCTCCTTTGGCATCTGAATATAGGCACCCCCCGGGAAGTCTGTGCCACTTTTGAAGCTGGCTTGTACTGCTGACGCTGCAGAAAGGGACCGCTTATAACATGAGGTGGGGTGGAAAGGGCACTGATGGTTCAAATCCTGTCTCTGATGCTTAATGAGCCTCAGCTCCCTCACTCATAGACTGAGAGGATTGGGCAAGGTGGCTGAGGATGTCCTTCCCAGCTCTAAAGCCATGATCCTGTGATCTTAATGAGGTTCCACTCTTCACTGAAGAGCAGAAGAAAACGTGAGGTGGGCCCATCGTGGTCCTCATTTAAGGGGGTTTAATTCCTGAAGCAGTACTGGGACCCTCACTGTAAGGCAGCTTCATTTCAAAGATGATTAGAGATAGGTATGAGAAGGGGGAAGATGGCATTGATTCCAACCCTCTTGTTTACCCAAGGAAACTGAGGCTCCAAGAAATCAAATGACTTGCCTAAGGTCACATAGGTAGTGAGACACCAGACTGGGATTTGAACCCAGGCCCTCCACCTGCAAATTCAACACAGTGTCTACTATCGTCTGCTGCCTCAACCCAGCGGCCCGAAGGAGCGCGGAGGGCACTTTGGCGCCTTCGGTCAGGCGGCTGTGCATTCCTGTGAATGCCACGAGGCTTTCATGCAGAACTCCATCAGGAAGGGGGCTCGATGGCGTAATTAGCAGTCATTAGCATTTTTAATGCCCTCCTGAAAAGCAGGACTCTGCGCTTCTCTGATAAGCGAGTCAGTTTACTGACCACGGAACCCTCACCCTCATCGGGAATGGACAAGGGCATTGTATCTGGAACTTTTTCATTGTTCTCATCGCATCCAGAAAGATTGCAGCTCTTTCCTCAGCACTGGCATGAGAGAGAGAGAGAGAGGGAGAGAGATTCGGCTGCTGCTAAATATACTTGCCTCCTGCCAATCCGTGCGGTTATAGAACAGCCTCTGTTCTGGAATATACTAATTAATTCAGATTCAAATCTTGATCCCTCTTCCAAATTTGGCTCTATCTGTCACATTGAGAGCTATCTTGGTGCCTTTCAAGAAGGCTGAAAAGGATGGGATTTGGGAAAGCATTTTTCAAAAGCAGAAACTTTGACAAATCTGCTACCCTTTGGTGCCTGCAAGTGTTTGCAGACTTCTGCCGAGCTGTGCTTAGCACCTCCTCGAAGCTGGGCTTCTTACACCCCGATGTGAGGCGTACCACAGGCATTCCCCCCGGGGAGCCCTCAAATCCTTTGTCAAAGCCACCAGCACCAGGGCAGGGGACCCTGCGCTCTCTCAGGGATGGGCGGATGAACATGGCCTATGCTGCGGTCTCCCCCAGCCCTTGGAGTTCTGACTCCCGGCCAACGTTTAGACCTGGAGAGTGTTTACAGGAAGCCTGGCCACAGCGCTGACGCCCGATGGCCTGTTTTCCCAGAGTCCTGTGGGGGAGGCTGTAGTACGACCCAGAACAGGAAGGATTTTTGTTTCCCTGTTGCCGCTGTGGAAGAACTGAGTTGTTCTTTAGGCCCCCGGCAGTGTGGGGTGGGGATCAGAAAGCTGACTGCAGAGCCAAGAAGACCTGAGGTCAAGGCCCACCTTGCACATCAGGGTTGTGTGACCCTGGACGAGTCACCTGATCTGTCAGGCAGCTCCCTGAGGAAGAGGAGCAGAGGAGCTTCCTCTGGTGGGAGTTCCGTACCTCTTCCTATGCTTTGGCCTCTAGGACAGGTGCCATATTGCTATGGGCAATGGTCTGGAGTGTTCTCTTTCTTCATGTCCTTGTACGAGGATCTTGGGCTTATTCCAAGGGTAGGGAGGAGTGTCCCTTCCTATAAGAGCCCATTCTAGATACTCCTAACCACTAGCACCCCGGTCCTCCCAAAACTTTGCACATATTTTGTCTCTCAGTGATAGGTGTGCCCTCAGGCACCCTGATCTCCCAGGGCCTCAGTCTCCCGTTCCCCATGACCTCTTCCTCTACCCCACCTCAGCTACACACGGAGCTGTCATGCTCGGGACCTCACCATTATCCCCGAGGGTCCCACGTCCATTCATGAAGTCTGAAACTTTTATCATTCCATCTTTCCTTCTCCCTCATGACCCCTGACCCTGTTCTTCCCCAGCAGGCTGTCCCTCTTGCAGGAGTATCTTCTTCCTTGCCTTTCTACACTGTGGAATACTTAAATTCCTGGCCCTCATGCTTTAAATCCCCTCGTTTCATCCAAATGTCCCCTCTGGCCCTTTTGTCCTATCTCTATCCCCAGCCCCCTTCTCAGCTGGCTACTTAGAAAACCACCCGCCTTAGGTGTTTCCACTTCCTTTCCTCTTTGTAGCGGTCAGGATCCTGGCTTCATTCTTCAGTGAATTGGCTCCCTCGATGGTCGTTGAAGTGCCAGACTGGATTCTCTGTCCTCACCCTTCTTGCCTTCCCCACAGTCACAGACACTGTTGATCATCACCACTTCTTTTCTACTCTCTTTTCTACATTTTCTCAACATCGTTCTTTCTTGGCTTTTCTTCTACTCAACTGAAGATATTGAAACCATTCCAAATGATGGTCTTTTCTCTGTCCTCGTCTTTCTTGACCTCTTTGCTGCATTGGGTGCTGGTGATCACCTTCTTCCTTAGCTACCTCCCAAATAGCCAGATTGCCAGCCCTTGCCAGATCACCCAAAATCCTCCTAACTGGTCTCCTCACCTCAAATCTCTCCCCACTTCAGTCCATTGTCTTCACTGAGGCCAAGGTTACCATCCCTAAGTGAAGATGCCATGTAACTCCCATGTTCGGTTGACTCTGGTGGCTTTCTATTGCCTCTGGGCTCAATCCTCTGGTTAGACTGAAAAGCCCTTCACAGCCTTGTCTCAGTCTATCTTTCTCACTGGATTGTACGGTCCTCCCTCTCCCACATTCTGTGATCTGGCTTAACTGGATTTCTCTCTTTTTCCCACACAGGACACCATTTCCCATCTCTGAATCTTGTTCTGGCAATTCCCCATTCCTGGGATGCCTTCCCTCCCCACCTTGACTCTGTAGAATCCATGTCAGGCTTTAAGACATGACTCAAAAGCGCTTTCACATGAAGCCTTCCCCCATCACCTCGAACTCTCGTGTCCTCCCTCATTACAAAGTTATAGTGATTCTCTTTGTATTTATTCAGTGTGTACTTACACATGGCCTTGTCCCCCTTTCTACAATGCAAGTAGGAATTGTCTCATTTATTCATTTCTATCCCTAGCCCTAGCAGACTAGCTGGTATGTAGTAGATGCTTAATGGATGTTCTTGGTTGATTGAATGATTGATAGTGAATAGAATGATGCATTCAAAGTTAGAAAGCCCTGGGTTCAAATTCTATGCCTGCTGCTTACTAGCTGTATGACCCTAGGAAAGGTACTTCAGTTCTCTGAGCCTCAGTTTCCTTGTCTATAAAACAGGGACAACAATACCTCTAGTAATGACCTAGCAGGGTTGTGGCCAAGCTCAAATGAGATAAAATTGATGTGCTACTTTGTAGACCTTAATCCGATATATAAAGTCATCTGTTATGTTGTTCATAATGTGCTTTTCATCAGTGCCCTTGAATAAAGACCCTCAGGGTTTGTGACCATTGGTGTACAGTGGGTATTGCTGGGTATTGGGTCTGTGGCATTCCGGTGAGGTGGAAGAATTTTTTTTTTCTTCTAGGAGATCATTTGTAATACCTATGTTCATTAAAATGCCAGCCGGATGGTCCTGTGCATTGGCATTGTCCTCAGTGCTGCTGGTGTTTGATGACCTGCCAAGCACGAGGCACCTGTGCTCAGGCTGGGAGCCTGCTGCCACCAGGGCTGCCATCTTGTGCGCAGAGCAGCTGGAGGGCTGACGCTTCCTGTGGCCAGTTCTCCAGACGAGAGCCTTTGCTGACTGCCCAGTCTGGCTTGTTTGGCTTCTCCTGGACACATAACCCAGTGCTGTTCTTGGCAGAAGCACCAAAGCTTTCTGCACACAAACAGTTAGTTGAAAGTTATTAACTTTTCCACACAGGAAACCCGGAGCTCTGCAGCCTGTTCTCTCAGGCCCCTTCTCCTCTTTTCCTATTGTTTTTCCTCCCCCTAAATGTTCGTCATTAGCACCTTCGTGTCCCTGTAGTACTAGCCATGAGCTGCTGACCAGGCTGGAGTCTTGATTTGGATGCACTGTCTGCCTGCATTCTAGGGGACGTCACTTGGGAAAGGGTCAGAACTCCTCTATATCTACTGCGGTGAACCATGCCAAAGGCAGAGCAGAATCATTGAGTGAAGGCAGCATAGTGCCATAGGAAGCATGATGAATTGGGAGTCACAGGACCCGGCTTCAGATTCTGGTTCTACCATTTGTGATCTGTGTGACCTTGGACAAGTCATACCCCTCTGTGCTTCAGTTTTGCTCGTCTATCAAATGAGAGGGCCTCCAAGGTTCCTTCCACTCAAAATGTATGATGCTAGGGTAAGAACATCTACACAAATTAAATTTTAAAAAGGAGCTCATCCAGTTGTTTTTCATCACGTCTGACCTTGGGGTTTTCTTGGCAAAGCTGGTGGAGTAGTTTGCCGCTTCCTTCTCCAGCTCGTTTTATAGTTAGGAAATAAGAACGGGCAGAGAGTAGAAAGCCGGAGAGCAGCATTGGACTGAGGGCGGATCACCCTTACAGGTCCCTTAATTCAATATTCAACTCAATAAACATGTGTCAAACACCTGCAGAGTTCCAGGCGCTGTGCTAACTGTCGTGTTACAGATAAGGAAACTGAGACCCCGAGAGCTTAACTGTCCAGGCCAGGGCCACACAGGAACCGAGGAGTCCAGCAGGACTGCTCCCTTGCCAGGATTTGGTCCCCAGGCCCTTCCTCCTTTCTCTGAGCCCCCCTCAGCCTGATGGGACTCTGGGGTTCTCGTCCCGTCCCTACCACTCGCTCCCTGTGCCAAAGTGGGCAAGTTTCTTCTCCTGTCGCTGGCTCCGCCTTTGTGCCGAGTGGTCTCCAAGGCCCCTTGAATTCCGACACTTTGCAGTTCTACCCCATTGCCTGAGTTTGGCTCCCCATTGCTTCCCTTCATGGCAAAGCTGTGCAGTGAGGTCCAGGAAGCATCATTCCCTTAACGGCTCTGTCAGTGCCTGGCAGACCTACCAGATGTTCCAGTCCTGCACTGAGTCCTGCATGGCTCATCTGTTCAACCAACAACTCACTGGTTACCTCCACTTCATGTGGTACTCCGTGAGTCAGGTCTTGCAGGACTTCTGACCTATAGGCCAAGATGGAAGCCTGGTGAGTGGTAGACTTTCTCCTGCTTCAAGGATGTCCCTTGAAGGGGAGGAGCAGAGCAAGGGGGTGGTGGGGTGACCCAGGGTGAAAGACTCGTGGAACGGGAGGACAAGGGGGCAAAGAATTCTGGGTTGGAGGCTGGTTGGGCTGGTTGACTCTGGGGTCAAGGGGGAGGTCAGAATGGGGTTGGAGGGCCCAGAGAACATCCGGGAGAAGGCCTGGTGTGAAATGCAGAGCCATTGAGGAGGAGTGGACCGATGACACCTTGAGTCAATTCCATCGCTTAGCCCCAGATTATTGACTTGTGGCTACTTGCAGCCTGCTATTGATGATGCAAAGACAAAGAGAGGAAAGGAAACATTTCTTGCCTTCCAGGAGATTCTACTTCATCCCACTGGGGTGGAGGAGTTGAGACATTCCCAACCATAAGTAAGTGGACAGAAGAAGGTGATTTCAAGAGGGGAAGAGTACTGACCAATGGGAGGCATTAGTGTGGTTGGTATGTCTGGGGGAGGGTGGGCTTGGGTCAGTCAAGCAGAGGCTTTTCACCTGAGGCCCCAGATGGTCAAGGGGTCCATGGAAGTGGGAGGGGGGAAGAAAATGCCTTTGCTGTCACTCACCTTTAACTGAAATTTAGTATTTCCTTCAATTGTGTGTTTTAAAAAACAAAACCATTCTGAGTCAGGCTCTGTAGGTTTCCTCAACTTACCAAAGGGATCCAAGTCAGAGAAAAGGTGAAGAGAGAGCCTCTACTCTAGTGGATTTTCCTCCACCCACAGGGTCCCACCCAGGTGTGGATTCAGAGGGGCTTTTACAAGGCTGTGCCCAAATAGGTTTGGTGACTGGGATGTCTCCTCAGAATTGTGAGGGTCCAAGATGCCATTCTTCTTCTTCCTCTGCTTTGCTGCAGAATCTTTCCCTTTGGTGAAAGTCCTTTAGTTGGCCAACCCCCACCCCCAACTCCCACATGCTAAAGATCAGCTAGGATGTGGGGAGGTGGGAGGATTTGTTCTTTAGATGTACCTTGCCTAGGGTAGAAAGATTGGAATGTGTGGGTGGGTGTGGAGGGAGAGAGGACAGGGAGTGAAAAAGGCTTTTTAAAAAAATCGTAATCCCTGTAGAGACAGAGGAGGAAAGTAGGAACAGATAGTACTTTAAGTTTTGAAACAGCAGCAAGGAATAGTGAGTTTCTGATTTTTAAGCTAGTATAGAACATATAATTGTATGAGGCTTTTGCATCTGCTAAAGATTGAGTGAGGAAATCTAGTGGAGGAAACTTGGGAATGGGGCATGTAAATACACCCCCATGTCTGGGTGTATTTTTCATATGTACACATATAAACATATATACATATATGTACATGTGTACATGTGCACATGTGTGCATATAAAGCCCTGGGGATATGGACTTATTATTGGTGAGCCTTCAGCAGTCCCCTGCCTAGGATTTTGACCTTTAACTCTGTATTCACTCTTCCTCCACCAATTCTTCTTTGAATAGCAATTAAGGTAACGATCTTGTTGCTGGAAAGGATGATGGTTAGAGACAATGGCTGGACGATGCCACTCACCACCCCCAATGATTCCATTCACCATCCCTGGTGACTTCCCAGACCCAGGCATCCATCGCTGATCCTCACTCCCTTCAAGCCCATGGCAGGAGCGTTGGTTGAAAGAACCGGAGCCCTTTTAGCCCTGGCGAAGAGACCTGGATGGGTGGGTGGGGAGAGATAGCCGCAATCCAATACTTGGAACATCATCATGCAGAAGAGGGCTTGGGTTGTTCCACTGGTGCCGGGGAAGAAGTAGGAGCAAAGAGCTTCAGAGAGGCAAATGTAGGCTGGGTGTTAAGAAGAACAAACAAGCCTCCCTAAATGGAGAAACCATCCCCAAGAAGGGCCTTCCGTGGAGGCGATGGGCTGTCCTTCACTGGGGGTCTCCAAGCAGAGGCTGGAGGACCACAGGATGGAAGTGTCATAGAGAAGATTCTGATTCAGGGACAGGGTGGATCTGATGGCAGCTGGGGCCCTCCCTACATTGAGATTTTGAGATCCTGTTGAAGCTGTCTGGCTACGTGCCTGATGGGAGGCATGCCAGGCAGAAGATTGGGGCCAAAGTCCCACAAATGAAGCCCAACTAGGTCCTTAGCTCCTTAAAGAAAAGCTTTAAGATCATCTGGGTCCTAGCCCCTTCTTGTCTGGTGCCCGTCCAGCTGCTCTGCCCCACCACTCTCTTCTTCAGTTAATCCTCCTCTTCTTGATTTGCACCCAGCATCTGGGCAGAGTGAGCCCACGAGCGAAGAATCAGGCGCATCGACAACCTCCTTGTTGTGGAGCCATTGGACAAGGTCGGGGATGCCCAGCCAATGCCTGCCCACCTCCCAGAGTTCTCGGCAGCTAGAAAATGGCCTTGGGGCAGCACAGGGTCAGTCTTTCTTCTAGCAAGCCAAGATGTTTTGGCCTGTTGTAGCAGAGCGGTGGAGAAAACTCCATCCCCAGACCGTGATTTCCCAGAATCCCATCCCACTTCTCACTTTTGCTGGTGTTTTTCATGTTTTATTTTCTCTCTAAGCTCCGCATCTCTTGTTCTCTGCCTGACCCTCCGTTCTAGACTCCATTCTGGGGCCTAGGTCCCCCTCTTGTCTTCTTGAGTCTTCATTTAAAATATATCATCAACTATGTGTGTACATGTATATGTGCGCATATAAGTGTATGCATATGTGTGTATATATGTGTGTGTGTATGCATGTGTATGCGTGTGTGTGTGTGTGTTTGCCTACTTGTAGCCTTCTTGGGGTAGGGAGGAAGGAGAAGAATAAAAAGCGTGCAGCACAGGACAAAAGAAAACATACAAGGAAGGAGAGCTTTGAACTACTGGGCAGTATTTGTTATATAGGTTTTCTTGGAAAGGATCTTTATTGCTTTATATTGAATCCTGTCATGTTCTGCTATGTGCATGGCAATGCTTTTTTTTTCCTTTTCTTATTTTGTATTTAAGTTTAAAACAAATTCAAATATAGTGAAAAAAATAAAAAATATACCATCAGACAAGAGACTATTGTATGTGCAAAGTCCTCTGCTGCCTTCAAATGCTGTAAGCCAGCCACTGTCACTGTTGCCTCTGCCGTCTTGATTCTGGGTTCCAGCTCTCTGGCCCTAGGACTTGTCTGGGCTGTCCTAGACTTTCCGTGACTCGGCATTTTCCCACGCCTCGGTCCCAGTAGCTGGCTCTTTGCTACCTGTGCAGGGCCTCTCTGATACCACTAACCTGCTTTCCTAATGTATTAGGCTCACGTTTAAGGATTGTGCTGCCAACGTCTTGCGTGCACCTGCCTCTATGAGGATTATCCAGCTGCCACACTCTGTGCCTGTCTGAAGCTAGCTATCCAATGGCCTGAACTTTGACCTTTTGTCAGACCCTGGGGTCTCTTTGGATGGACTGCTTGGACCTTGCAGCTCTGTCTGGTCTCTAAGTTCTAGCCAGGTCCGGCTACTCTGTCCTGCCACCACCCAACACAAGGTTGGGGAAGCACCATGTTGACTCAGCATGTTCAGAGTTGATGTTCACTGAGGGAAGCTTCTCCTGTGCAGCCTCACCATGGGGTGGGCGGTGGAGGTGACCCTGGTTTCTGGATCATGATGTGAGCAGAACATGAGCTCTGCTAGGTCCTATTGAGCTAGAAAGGCTCCAAGTGAAGTGTCTGCTGTCCATGGACCAGTGGGACTCCATTGGGAGTAGACAAACGAAACGCCACAGACCCTGGGTTCAAGCCCCATCTATGTGGTATGGATAGTTTCAGGTTGGTTTCACCACCAAACTGGGTGGATTGTTTGTGCCGGGTGAGATGTGAAGAAACTTACAGGTAAAAAGAAAAAGTCGCTCTAGGCATTAGAAGTCAACAAGGTAAATGGGCTAGGGCTGAAAAATAACAACGAGGAGACTCTATGAGAGAAGTCAATAAAGAATTAATTCAGGACCAAGGTCTATGTGGGATTTCATATGGAGTGTGAGATGGATGAGAAAGGGTCCAACTGAGAAGGTCCAGGGAGAAACATGATGGTGGCACAGAATTTCCTGGAAGCTGGACAGGAACTCTACTTTGCTGGTACCAGTCGCAGGACTTTGAGCTATGAACCTTCAGAATTTGGCTTGGTAAGAACGGAGAGGTCGCTGCTGTTGCTATTGGAACATTGTGAGAGAAATGCATTGTGTAGAAGGAGTTCTCCTGTGATTGGGGCGGGGGGCAGGTAGTTCCTGAAGAATTATTTTGATGGCTACCTGAGGAGACAGGTGCTACATTCTCAGCCCCTGCCAGAGCATGATGATGGCCCCGTGAAACTAGTGATGGCTGAAAACCTGGAGGAAATTGTGCATCCTGGTAAAGATGTTCCAATAGGATTTTGTGCACCTGGTGTGGTCACTGCAAACACCTGGAGACTGAGTGCTGGGATTGAGGGTGAGACTCAGCAAAGACCCCAAGAATGTCATAGTCAAGAGGGATGCTGCAGCCCATGGTGGATCTCCTCCGTAGGAAGTCAGAGGTTTCCTACCATTCACTTCCCTCCAGACAACAACAACAACAAAAATAAATCCGTGGAAATGTGAAAGTGGCTGTGATGTTAGTGACTTTATTAGCTACCAAAAGTGAGGGTCCAAGAGGAAAAGTCTAACAGAAGAAGGCAGAGGAAGGTCTCTAGTGTAGAAACCAAAACAGACCGCTCCGTTACTTTACCAGCGATGGGGCAACCAGAACCGTTGGGATGGTCAGACGGCGTAGATGCCATTTGGATCTGTTTCATTTTCTCTAGGCTGTTTCTTGTTCACACTGTTAGTGGGAACATCAGGACCAATTGATACTTGTTTGTGGTTTGGGGGGGTATTGTGGGCACGGAGGGGACTTGAATTGAGGGTACTTTTTTTTAGACATTTGGAAAAGTGACAACAAATGAGCCCCTTAAAAAAAAAGGGTGACTGAGAGGTGAGGGAGGTTTGTTTGGTGGAAGGAACAATTGATTGGACAAATACAAAAAAAGTTTAGAGGCATGAACACATAATTAGTGGGGGAAAACCCACAAAAATGTGAATGAACTTCAGCTGGTAAAGGAAGGAGAGGGATCTGTGGGATGATTTCAGGGGAAATGATGTGGTTTTTAGGGAAAACAGCAAAGGAAGAATTGAAGGTGAGGACCATGGGAAGGCAATGATGGAGCCTATGGGGCTCCTAGGGGGCAGCGTGCCATAAATAAGGAGAGGTCAAAGAGAAGAGGGGAGAGAAAAGACATCAAAGAAAGGCATAATCCAAAGGGGTTTTGCATTCGTACTGTAGCCAGAGCAAGGGGGCACCAAGGACAGCCCATGTGATCTGTTGGTTACCTTTAGATGTCAGGAGATGCACAGGAGGCTTCCAGCCCTTGGGGTGGAACCTCTGGCATGGATTTCTCAGAGAACATGGGCAGGACTCACCCAGGTAGTCAGCTGTGGATGCATCGTTGGAGAGAGCTCCCATGTCAATGAGATCACAGCTCCGAGGGAGTCTGGGACAGTGTGGAAGAATCTAATGAGTCAGAGGAAGGGAGGAAAGGGGAGGCAGGCAGGTGCGGCATCTCAAAGCTCCCAGGGCATCCTGGGCCAATGATGAACAGGAGAAGGGGGGAACTTTCTATTCCAGTCAGTAGTAAGCTGGCAGGTTGGAGACAAAGGTGAAGAGCAGACAGGAAATCCACAGAAGCTTCCTTCTACAGAATCTCTGTTGGTCTGAAGGGAGAGATGCAGGTGGAGCTCCAGAAGGGGCTCTCCCGAGCAGCTGCAGACTTCAAGGGAAATGCCACCCTTTGGTCTGCCCTTCTGCCTGGGCTGGCCTGACGGAACTGACTCCAGGGACTTCCCAGTAAAGCTGGAGTGTTGGCAATGAATGGCGTCTCCAGGGACGGAAGCTCAGGCTTCTCAGAGCTTGTGTAGAAGGTGATCCTTCTGTTGAGGCTCTCCGCAATTCAGGGACTTTCTCAAGCATCACCTGGAGCAATGAGCAGTGCCGTCCACCTTCCTTGGCTGCCTCCCAGTGCATATGTGGCTTTCTAAATGTCACCTGAGCTGTGTGATGAGACGTGGTAGCTCAGAGAGTCCAAAGGCCACAACAGGCACGGATGTTCATTTAATGCCACAGAGCAATCAATTAGAAAATCCTTCCCTCTCGTTTTGTAGATGTGACCTAATTTCAGGATCATTTTCTTAAAAATACTGCCCACCTTGAGGATTGCCGGGGAGAGATGTAAAAACCCTTTCCAATGTTCCCTTTAATTTGTGTTAGCCCCAGATGGACCTTTGAAAAAATGTAGGGCTAAATGGAGCAAACCCTTATTCGCCTCTGCCAGCCTGGCCTGTTTGCCAGCAGGCTTCAGTGGGGAATGTGGGTGCTGGGGAGAGGAAAACTGGGGTGCTTGAAAGAAGACACTTTTCAAGCCACATTGTATAACTGAGCGCTCTTTTGGATGACAGTTGGGTGTGTCAGCAGACAGCAGTGGGGACTGCTTCAAGAACCAGGGCTAAGTGGCTCTTTTTAGACTCAGGGCTGTTGGAGAAGGAGTCTTGGGTGAAAGTTCCAAAAAGGCACATTTCGGTTTGACATCAAGAGCTGTGGGCTGGCTGTAGGAGCCGTCCCTAACTGGAGACGGGCTGTCTCGGCTGCAGTGGGTTCCTCTGCCTCACAAACAAAGGCTGGGAGTCCAATGACTGATATTATACAGGAGAGTTTTCATGGGGTGTGGCATGCATTGGAAGGCCGTGGAGGTCCCTTCCCGCTTCTGGCATGCAAGCTCATGAGCCCTGTCTCAGTGCCGCAGGGGGAAGTATTGCTCACAGTACCTGGTGCATAGTAGGTACTTAATAAGTGGGCATTTTTACCCTGCCTCCTCCTCCTTATTCTCATTTTCCTTTTCCTCCTCCTCCATTTTGATCCCCAGGGAACATTGATCTGACTTAGGGCTGTCAAAGCTTGACTTGGACTGACCAGAAAACCCCCTAGAGATTATGGGAGCGGGCAGAGCAACTGCAGAGAGGAGAGGGAGAGAGAGCTCATGAAGCCTGGAGAGCAGAAGCTATGGACAAGCAGCCACCATGCTCATTCATCAGTGCTGCAATGAGACGGAGTCATTCATGAGACGTGGGGCAGCCGATGTGCGGCTGGAGCTCATTGGAACCTCCAGAACCAGAGACATCGGAACGAAAAGTGATGTTTCCCTTCCCCTCCCTCTGTTTCTTCAGAGAAAGAAGGAACCTTATGCCTTCTCTGGGGCTAGGAGTGGGATGGGGAGGGGCGGGGATATCAAAACAATTATCCCAGGATCTTGCGAGGGCTACCAAAGTCAGATATTCATGCATAGGGAGCATTGGCTAGAAATCCATGGAGCAAGACAGAGATTGCATTATCAAATGGTCAAGACTCAATCAGTTTCTTTAAAGTATGTTTATCTGTCTTAGTTTAAACACTCACTTTGTCTCTTAACCTGGAAATTCTGATTAAAAAAAAAAGCTATTAATTGCCTAAATTACTACTCAGTATGTATGAACCAGCTAGGTGATGCAATGGAGTACAGGACCTGGAATCAGGAAGAAGTGAGTTCAAATCCAGCCTTAGACACTCCCCAGATGTGCGACCCTAGGCAAGTCACTTGACCTGTTTCCCTCAGTTTCCTCATCTGGAGGAGAGAGATTTAAAACTGACTCTACGTGTGTATGTGTGTGTGTGCATGCATGTGTGTGTGTGTGTGTGTGTGTGTGTGTGTGTGTGTGTGTGTATGGATGGATGTATCAGTGGCTGCTGTGACTAGCTAGGAAACCACCATCTTTACTAGGCTTGGTTTGAAAGGGAAGAAGGGAATGACTAGAGAGAGACATTCTGAAGGTGAGGAGTAGCATCCTCACAAAAACATGAGGATATTAAGAATACCCCACCCAGCGCCATCCCTGCCTGCCAACCAGCACAGCTTACAAATACCAGCACTGTGACACTGACCAGACCTTCTCCTGATGGTCCAGCCCAGCTGGACTCAGCAGAGCTCGATCCTTAGATGGGACCTGCTACTCATCCAGACACACCTTGGGGACCTCCAAATACGATTTGCCTCCGGGGATGACTCTGGGGTAAGGGGCTTCCCTCTAGCTCACTGATGTGTCTTCCAAACCACCATCCCAATCTCCAGGGCACAGAGCTTCGAGTGATGTGAAATGCAGGCCTGATACTCAGACGTAGTGAGGTGTAGGCCAGAAATCAGCAGAGCAGGTGACTTTAATCGTGCTGCCACGTGGTCAGCCAATTGCAGGCAAAGAGAGAAACCCATCTCGGCTTTTCTTTTTGATGATATCTATCAGCTCACTCCTACTTTTCTTTCCTCACACGGAGTTTTTCCATTCAGATTTCATTTTCTGGAACAGCAATGACATTAGGAAGAAGGGATATACACTTACTTTTGTTGGGAATCTGATTTCCTTCGTACAGATAAATCTCCCCTTTCATTAGGATCACAGATTATAGAGATTTCTAGGACCTTCACAGGATGGTTTGAGGAACCTTTGGTCTCCTAAATGCAATCCAATATTACTCCCAATGGATGTGCCAAATGAGATTAGTAATCATTTTTTGTGTTGGCCTGAATCAGTGATTTTATTTGTGAAGGGAACGCCCACAGTGGACACTCCATTCAGGATATAGATCACTAAATCCTCTCTCCTGAGAATCTCTCGGATTGCCCAGGGCACTGAGAAGGGAGGCGACTTTCTTAGAGACACACACAGAAGCCTGGTCCTCTGACAGGAGCCTGGCTGTCTCCTCCACCAAGCCTGCAACATAGTGGTTCATAAACACATGAATGATTGAGCTGGAAGGAATGGGAGAGATCATTTTGTTCAGTTTCTCCAGTTTTCATTAGCACGCGCTGAAGAGCCCAGAGATGAAGAAACTGAGCGTCGGTCACAAAGGTAATTGGAGAATGCCACGCTTCCTGGTCACCATTTTGTTGTCCCCATAGCCCTCTTTTAAGAGGCTGGTATTCTTTAAACCTGTGTGATAGTAAGTCCCTGAAACATGATGAGATTAGGTGTGTGGGAGCCCCCAACCCCAGGACTGGGGTTAAGGGAGAGCCTGCCATGGTCTTCTTCTTTGGCATTGCTTAGCCTACCATCAGCGAAGGGGACCAGACCAATGAGTGTTCATAACAATTCACATGGACATTTCTGTCATGCCTTCTGAGGCACTGTATTATTTCACTTGAGCAGGGCAAACCTGTGAGGTCAGTGCTCCAGATACCATCATTTCCATTTTAGAAGTGAGGAAACTTATGCTTGGAGTAGATTGTGACTTGCCCAAGGTCACACAGCTAGTAAATATCAGAGTCTAATTTGAACCCGGGTCCAGACTGAAAGCAAGTCCAGCCTGCTCTCCCTTCCCCTGGCTGCCTCACGGGAGCATTCATTCATTCCGGGCAGGAGATGATTGTCTGGTGACTGCCCTGGCTATGGATGCTTATGTGGATCCCTTAACTGTTTCTCCAATAGTCTCCTCTGTTCAGCCCCAAGGAAAAAGTTTTATGCTGAACAGGAAAACAAGGGGTGATAAGGGAATGAAATATGGACAGAGACTATTATTATCTCTTACATAATTTAACAGAACACTCATCATTTCTGGATAGACAGTTCAGAGCCATTAATTAGCTACCCCACACACATCCTGGGCAGAGAGATAGGAGAGACAGCCCAGAAGAGAAGACAAAGCAAGCCTTGGGGTGTTGATGGAAGAGGCCAGACCCAGATCAGAGCACACACACCTGCCGCCTGGTCAGCCCAGCAGCGCCAGGCTTGGAGGCTCTGTCTGCCCATTCTCCTGGATACCCAGCTTTGAGGCTTCCAAACCATCTTTGGCCTTTCCTTTCCCTTGATGCCATATTGAATCAGCTGCCAAGTCTTGGAGGCAGCGTGGGGAAAGCCCAGGGTGTGTGCATACTGGATTTTAACCAAATGATCACTCCTCAGGAATAGAGGCTCATTGGGTCTTCACGGTAGAACCACCCACCAGTTTGTTTCTGCTTGACAATGAATTACGGAGATAGAGTCAGATAAAATGTCATCTACATGTTCCCCAGTAAGGTGGTGGATAGAGTGCTGGGTATGGCATCAGGAAGACCTGAGTTCAAATCTTGCCTCAGACACTTACTACTGTGTGATCCTGGGTCACTCATTTTTAGCCTCAGTTTTCTTATCTGTAAAACAGGGATAATTCATTAGAGTTTTTATCTCACCAGGTGGTTGTGAGGATCCAATGAGATCGTATGTCTAAAGTGCTTTGAAAATCTTAAGTGAAGAGACAGCTAGGTAGCACAGTGGATAGAGCACTGACCCTGAAGTCAGAAGTTCAAATCCAGCCTCAGACCAAACACTTGACACTTACTAGCTGTGTGACCCTGGGCAAGTCACTTAACCCCAATTGCCTAAAAAAAAAAAAAATCTTAGATGAAATAAATACTATTATCCTGCAGAATATGGGAAAGTAGAAGGAAGATGGTCCCTTAGAAGCAGGGCAGAGGTCAGAGCAGTTGGTAGCTCTGGGGGAGGGAGGAGACTGCCCCCCCCATCTCCAGGCCCTTTCCTCATTTTTCTAGAATTGCTTTTTTCCATTAATAATAAGCACTCTTGAAGCACTTTGTTGTGTGAAGTCTCACATGGTCTCATCGGATCCTCACAACATGTGCTGCCCAGGAAAGACCTCTGGCTTCAAATCCCACCACTGAGGCCTTGGGCAGGCCCTGCATCTGCCTGGGCCTCAGTTTCCTCGTTTGTAAAAGTATGGCACTGTCCTTTCCAATTCTGGATCTAGGAGCTTAGAAACATTCCTGCCAAGGAGGAACCGCAATTCCCATTTTCCAGATGTTGAAACTGAGTCTCATTTGGTAATGATAACATTGCTGGCAGGTGTCAAAAGCACATTTGCACCCAGGCCTGGCTGGCTCCAATCCTCCCGTGAAAGCTGCTACCTCACGATTCATTTATTTAATAAGGCAGGAGTAAGGTGTAGACTCTATCAGCGGAGGGTTTTCCTTTCTGTTTTAACGGGTGTTTGAAAGAAGAACACATCCTAGGCCCATAGGGCCGCAAAGTCAGAGCTGGAATAGACCTTGGAGGTCATTGAGCCCCACCCCCCGCATTTTACAGATGAGGAAACTGAGGCCCAGGGGTCTGAAGTGGTTTGCAGCAGCTGGGGTCCCTAGGGTCAGAGTCCAGCCTTTTCTCCAGGCCAGCGCTGTGCTTTGTGTAGAAGATGGAGGAGTCCTGGGGGTAGGGAAGGATAGCCAGACAATCCAGAAATAAGCCCCAATCCTGCCTCTGCTTTGAGGCTTGTAGAGGAGAGAAGGTGGAGGAGATGTGTGTGTATGTGTGTATGTGTGTGTGTGAGTGAATATGTGTGTATGTGGTATGTATGTATGTGAGTGAGTGTGTGTGTATGTGGTATGTATGTGTGTGAGTGCGTATGAGTGTATGTGTGAGTGTGTGTTTATGTGGTGTGTGTGTGTGAGTGTGTGTGTGTGAGTGTGTGTGTGTGTGTATGTGTGTGTGTGTGTGTGTGTGTGTGCTGAAGAGAGAGTGGGAGGAGAGGGGAGGGGAAGCAGGTGAAGGAGGCTTGGTGGCCCGCATGTCCTATGCAGAGGCTTTTCAAACAAGACAGACTCCCAGATTCCCTGCTCTCGTGAGCTCCAGGCTGTGTCTGCCCCTCAGTTCTCCCGGTGACTGGGGCCAGCTGAGGGTCACTGGGGGACTCAAGGTCTAGGCTTGAGATCAGGTGCGTCTGGCCTAAAGGTCCAGGTGGGTCACATAGAGATCAAGGCCTTGACAATGTAGGGCGTAGGTGAAAGAAGTCACTCTTTTCTGAGCCTGCCCAGGGAAGCTTCCTCCATATAGATGCAGACTGTGGGTGGGTCTAACCTGGAGAGAGCCCAGGTTCTTCAAGCAGAGAATACAGACCCTGGTCCCCCTCCCCACCCCCAGAAGCATGAGGCGGTCAAGGGCCAAGGGAGGGAGAGCTTCAGGGCCCTGCTAGGGCAGGTCCTTCTTGGGGGTCTCTCTAGGGTGGCAGAATGGTCTGGCCATGCAAATGCTTATCAATGGTGGTAACAAACAAGCAAACGTCCTGCTAATAGTACTTTGTCGTGGATGTCCTCACTGCTGATTGCTTTTAAACTCAAGTGAGGAGCTTTTCACTGGACTCTTTTAAATCTAATCATTAGCTTTGGCCCCCCATTCTCTTTTGGATCTCGATTATCTCCTCTAACGGACTGGCCAAACCTGGCAAATGAACATTGTGGAATCTGCTGCCAACACGGAAAGGATCTTTATAAAGGAGTATGGCATCTACGTAAAACCTTCCATCTCTATCTAGAAGAAAGTTGACTTAGGAGATTTATTTACAAACTGAAATTATTTGCACAGAAAGAAACCCATCCCCCTTTTAACCTGGGCTAAGAATCTCTTTGCACGGTGCATAGAAATGCTTCTCATGCCTCTAGGTACCGCAGAAACAAAGCCCCTTTCATTAGAATAGTCTAAGATTGTAAAATCGTGTTTCCAGGTCAATGTCACTGTTCGGTAACTCTCCAGCCTCTCCACACCTTTGTGAAAGGCTTTTTTTGTTGGACACAGACCTTTCATCGTGGGCCTAGTCGATAGGCAGCCAGCTTCCAATCCAGGAAGACCTGGGTTTGAATTACACCTGAATCAGGCCTTTTACATTCTAGGGACACAATAAGAGTTGTCATTGACCACTCCAGCACTCTGAATACTGTAGCCCTTTACAAATAGGGATCGAAATGGAGGAGGAGTAGAAGGACATGGTGGCACTTGTAATTTAGGAAAATCACATTAGTGGCAGAATAAGGGTGGACTGAAGTGAGGAGAGACTCCAAGCAGGCAAGTGGGACACCCAGCCCAGCAGTTACTGCCATACTCCAGAAGCGAGATGCTGGGAGCCTGCCCCAGAGTGGCGGCAGTGTCAGAGGAGAGTAGGGGTTATATCAGAGATGTTGCAAAGGTAACATCAACAGGCCTTGGCCACAGATTGGATATTGGGGGGTGAAGGAGAGTGAAGGATGCCACAAAGAAGTATGGGGCAAACAAGCCCCCATCCTCAGAGAGCTTACAGTCTAGCTGGGGGGTAGAGAGGCTCTTTACATTGACTTTGACTGAGTCACACATACTGTGTTTAAACCAGACCCTAGTCATTCTTGAACCCATGTGCGTGGTCTGACTCTTGGGAGGACTGGCCTCTCCTGCCCTCAGATTTTGGAACAAGGATTGTCTGCCCAAGCTGGGGTACCTGAAGTGAGATGAACTTTAGACTATATCATTAACCCCGGTCAAAATTAGTTATCAGACTAATTAAATATAATTATCTTTTCTTTCTCTTTCAAGCGTGGAACCTTTCAACCTTTATCCTGATAGGGACATTTCAGCACATATCATATAATTGAATTATGTGAGAAGAGCTGTTAAAACATGATTATTTCTCAAGGGCAAGATGACGACAGGATGCCTGTCATGCAGGATGCTGGTGCGATGGTTCTGTGGAAAAGAAGGCAGAGTCTCTGGGGCTGAAGCCCAAGTCTGGTTCTACCTCTGCGATTTGGGACAATAGTAATATATGATAATGACTCAAAATTTCCGAGCGCTTTATATACATGAGCTCATTTCATCTGCAGAGTAAAATTGGGAGGTAAGAGCTATTATTACCCCCATTTCACAGATGAAGAAACTGAGGCTGAGAGAGGTTTAGTGACTAGGTGAGAATCTGAGGCAGAATTTGAACTCAGATTTTCCTGACACCTGGGCCTCAGTTTCCTTACTTGTAAAACAAAAAGGGTAGGTAGACTTAGTCTCTAAGGCCTTTTCTCTCTAAATCCTGTGATTTATAGAAATTGATAGCATGGACATATCCATGGGCAATGAGGCTGGCTGTTCTCACTGACCTGAGAATGGGATATTTTTTGAGGCCCTTGTTGCATGGCGCGATGGCTTGACCTCATGAGTATGATGAGGTAGATTATGTCTCAGCTCTGTGTGCTGGACCAATTACTGTCAATTGGACCTGAAATCACACAATTTTTCCTGGGCAGGTAATGACTTTAACATTAATGTCTTTGCTCCATGGATCTCCAAGTGTGAATATTAAGGCTTCAGAGGGGTCATTGGGATGATAAATTGATGCAATAATGGGTCTGTAATTCCTCTAGTGATGGTCTTTAGGGGCTTTCTATTGATAATGGGATGTTAGGTTGGCCTAGAAGGCCATATTTGTGATGATCTTCTGATTGAAAAGCATAGGACAGGAAAACCATGGCCAGGACATGAAATTGGGGGTCAACAGGGGCTGAATGCAGACTTAGGGGGCACTAGTGATGACTGGCCCAATAACAGTTTGTTGATTGTGAATTGGGAGTTTGAGCTTTTTTTTTTTTAATAAAAGGTTTTGGATCAAAATCCACAGATTATTACTTACAGATCGATTTCCCCAATGGGACATTCATGCAATGTGTGTTTTAAGTACCATTTCATTTGGATATGAAGTCATCTGGACCTCCTTCTCCAAGGGAAACTTCAATGGCCATTTAAGTCATAACAAACATTTCGATGCTTTTCAAAGGTTACAAGGAAGGCAGCTGCCATAAATACAGAAGATGGAATAATTTAATTATGGGGAAGTCCTGTAGTGAGCTAATTGAATAATAATATTTATTATCACTATTTCCTGAGAATTTGGGACAAACTCACACGTCCTTGAAATTAATCTGGTATTTATGTTAGGTACACAGGGAATGCAGTCCCTATCTCCACTATCTTGGTTGAGACCCTCATTACCACTCATCTAGGTCATTGTGATGGCTTTCTACCAGGCTTTCTACCTTCTAAATATTCTCCATTGCCTCTCATCTTCCTCCATGCTGTGGCCAAATTGTTCTTCCAAAGCATGTTCATGATCATGTGATTTCGACAACAACAAAGGTCCATTTCTGCAGTTTTTGGACTCTACTGATAAAGGCCAGATTCCTTAACCTAGAGTTCAACTCACTCTCCCCCTCCAATTTCCACTTTTCCTGGAAGAACTTAGCCTAGAGTGTCCTCTAAAGGCACTCAATGAATCACTGCATCTCAGAGTTGGCAGGACCTCAAAGACCATCTAATTTGACCTACGTTTGACCCAGAATGTTCTCTGAAATATCTCCAACAAGTGGGAACCGAAGAGCCCCAGCAAGAGGAAGCCTAGTGCCTCCTGAGGTAGCTCATTGCGTGGCTAGATGAAGGCTTTTCATTCCCTTGTGTCGTCTCCCTGTCCCCTCTCGCCATTGCTACTCACTGTGCTCTTGGGACAACCACAGTAAACCGAACCCCTTTCAGGTGACAACCCTTCAGCTCTTGATGATGGCTCTCGTGGCCTCACTAAGCCTCCCCCACCGACTAACTTTTGTTTAGTCTCTTCACGCAGCACAGTCTCATGACCCTTTGTCATTCTAGTCTCCTTCCCTTGATGCTTTCCAGTTTATCAATGTCCTTCCTAAAATGTGACCTCGGAACTGAACCTGTCCCAGATGCAGTCTACACAGCCACGCACCTCTATGGAAAGACCACCGGATTTGGAGTTAGAGACCCTGTGTTGGAGTCCTAGTGCTACTACATACTAGCTGTGTGACTTTGGTCTATATGACCTAACTTCCAGTTTTAAATCTATCACCCTAAGGACAAGATATAGTACTAGGGAACTCTTATCTTCCTAGTTTCAGGCACCATGCCTCCGTTAATACAGACAGAGTTTGTATCACTTTCTTGGATGCCATATCACACTGTCAGCCCATATTGAGTTCACAGTATTTAGCTATGCCTCACCCATTTCATACCATGAAGTCGATTTTTTTTGAGCCCAGGCATAAATATTTACATTTATCCCTATCAAATGCCTTTTTATTAGGTCTGATCCAACATTTGAACTTCTCAAGAGATTTTAGAGTTCCTCTTATAATTTTCATCATGTTATTTATAATCCCTTTACCCCACTTCGTACCATCTTCAAATTCATGAAGCATGCTATCTCTGTCTCCAAGTCATGAATACAAAATACCAAAGAATGCATGGCCAAACATACAACCACATTGCATTCATTAGCAAAGTCCATTCATGTTGACAAAAATTCATTTATGAAGACTCTTTGGTTCAGCTCGTTCAGTCACTTTAGAAATCAAGTAATTTGAATTATCATCTAGTACATCTCTCCATATTGTTCAAAAGGCTAGCTGAAAGATCGGTGCATTTTCTATTGAGAATTTATGTAAAGATGGAGCTAAGAGTCTCAGATTTGGGAAGGTGTAGGCAGGTGGAAACCTGTGTTTGGAAGAGCAGCATCATCTTTGTAATGGATCCAGAGCTGGTTATGAAGTCCAAAGGCAAAACTTACAGCAGAGTGACAACGGAAAAGTCATTTATGGCCTTTGGGTCTCAGAGTGCTTTATCTGTAAAGTGGAGAGAAGGATATAAACATCTATATAAATGTGACCAAATATTGGCCATGAATTGGTGGAGAGTCCTTGCCCACTCTGAGAAAACCATGGGATCTTCTTAGACATTTTTAAAAAGAGGGAATGGGATACAGACTGATATCATTAGCTGTAAAGAGTTAATTCTGACCTAGATGTTAACCACTAATTCAGATGGTGAATCTGACAAGAGCCAATCATCTGGGACAGAAGTCATTATAAAGATGATCAAAGGATTTTGCCTAACATTTAAGAAATCTAACCCACAAAGTAAGGCAGAAGTTTTAATAAGAGAATAAGATGATAGGCAATAAAATACATTGTCAGCTGGAAGAGCTCAACTAGGCATTTGGCACCATTTGCCTATTGCTTGGCTAAAACTTTGCATCCTAAACAGAACAAAATTAGTGGAGAATGTGGTTATTAATATATGTGAGTGGGTTAGAATGTTCAGATCCCATGGAATGGATGCTGTTCTAGAGCCAAGCGAGTTATTGGGGGTATGTCAGATATGTGGGAGCTGAGAAGAGAATGCCTCCGTGCCTTTGGGACTCGCCAGCAGTGCCCTCCTCAATCCACCTCCCCCAGCTATGTTAGCTATGGCATTCCTTCAGCCAGTTGTTAATCTCCACTCTTCCTTTTCCTATAGGGTTCTGCACCAGACCTCCCACAATGGGGGCTTCCCATCGTCCCATGGTTATTCCATTGGGAAGAGATTTCGCTGGGTGAAAATTCTCCAGTTTTCCTTGCCTGGTTTTAAGTTTACTCATCTTGCCATTGCAGCTGTCCTTTTCACTACTGAACCTGGAAGTCAGTGTTAACTTTCCTGTTATCCACCTAGCAGCTAGGGAGGAAATGATCATATTTTATTTATGAAAAAGGAGACAAGGAGACTGAGAAGCTGTGCGAAATAGCTGGGCTGAGAAGGGTGATTTCAGGAGCCCACACTTTTGACCAGAGTGAGAAGGATCCCTGGGTATCTTTCCTTTGAATGCCAATGTTTTTATGAAACAGGGATGGGCAGCCATTGACCCACATGACAGCTAATGTCATTGCTGCTAGGTTGGCTGATGCAATAATTTCTTTCCTTTTCCTCTTCTTGTTTCCCTCTCCATCCTTCCTCTTCCTTTCTCCTTCTACCCATGTCTCATAGCAGCCACAGGAACTGCTTTCTCTGCTTGGAGCCCAATGGATTAAAGAGATCCTTATGATCCCCATTTGAGTGCATTTTCACTGGCCATGGGATGTATTTCTTAATTAAAATGTGATAAGCTGTTACCCATGAGGCATTATTGAAAGCTTTTCTGGATAACATCTAATCATTGAGAAAAGAGGAGTCTTTGCTTTGGAAAATCTCTTTAGCTCAAATGTGAAAAAAAAAATTATTTACTTGGGTTCACTCATCTCTTTCACAATAAAGTCTGTGAATGTCATAGTCACTGGGGGAAGAAACAATAACCTGAGATCCTAAGCACAAAACACTCAGCTCTTTTTCCAGGTATAATATGATATAATATGGCATACCCATTGTGTGTGTGTGTGTGTGTGTGATATTTTCATCAATGGGAGAAGCACCCACACAATGACCTCCTGTGCCCTTGGAGAAAGTGCTTTGAAAACCACTTTATAAACGAAAATTGCTATCATTGCAGGAAGACCAAGGTTGTGTTAAGGGGGAATGGGACAAGAGACACATGGGCTCAGAAGGAATGGAAAGGGTTGGAAATCTCCACCACTATAGGCAAAACACACGTCATTGGGGTCAAAGTTCCATCCAGGTGTCAAGTAGGGGATGATAACCCATTCTAGCCCCATCGTCCTGTAAATCTCATCACGCTACCTTTCTGGTATTTCATGTTCTACCCTTTAGCCCAAGTAAAGGAATGCTGAGTACACTCCTCTCTCCTCTATGGGGAATCGTATGACTTTCCAAATTTCCAGTTTTCAGTTCCCCACATGGGATTTCCTCTGTGGGAAAAGAGATGCTTCACAGACCCAGGCAAGGCCACCGTGGTTCCCTGTGGGTCCTTTGTCGGCTCGGTGATCTCCTCAAGGTCAGCAACCCTCCAAAGTTGCAGATCACAGCCCAGACTCGCCTCCTCTTCCCATGCAACTATTCTTCATGGCTCCCCACAAGTTCCACAAGGGATCCAACCAACACACTTGCCGGCAGCCTTCCTCTTGTCCAGAACCATTGATGTTGCCTGGACCGCAGTGGAGCACAATGGTCTTCAAAAGTTCTTCATAGCCCTTAGGACTTGACCAGTCCATCTTTGGGGTCATGCACTTCCTTGTGGATTCCTTCCGTCACTTCTCCTGTGCAATTCACCATTGCTAAGATATGGCACCCTACCTGAATCCTCATGCATGTCCCCATGCCCGTGATGGCAATGCACACTTTGACTCTTCAGATACTATGGTATCCCATGCATTTAAAAAACATTACTAGGAGGCTTTTTTAAAATTTATTTTTTTTTACTAGAGCTATGATTTCATTGGTATAGGGGATTCCTAGTGAAGAAACTTCCTTTGCCAATGCGACTGCCATTTGCTCTTCAGTTTAGTCTTGAAGAAGTTGAAGGGCATTGAGAATCTGAGTGACTTGTTTCGAGTCACACTGGTCATTGGAGGCAGGACCTGAACTGGGTCCTCCAGGTTCTGAGATTGACTGTAGTCACTAAGCTGTACTGCCTTTCTCTGGGAGAATATCAACATGAAAAGTTAAGGAGAAGCTTAGAATTCTTAAAAGAGCTCCTCACTTTCCCAAGTGCAACCCAGCCCACTCTCTTTTCAGTTCTGATCTCAGCTCATTGCCGGGTCTCTCCAAGACATGAGTACAGATTGCCAGCTTTCTGGCATCTTCTCCTCTCTCTTTGTTTAGAACCCTCGCCATCAGCTCCCACGCTTTCTTCCTTTCCCTCTCGCTCTGACGAAGAGGTGGCCCTTCTCTTTGCCAAGGCCAACTCCTTTGCATGTGACTTGATTCCAGGAAATCACATCCTCAATCATTTCTCCTCTCCCTCAAATCTTCAACTTCTCCGTATCAATTGGTTCCTTCTCTACCAGGTGGCAGAGTGGATAGTGCCAGGCCTAGAATCAGGAAGACTCATCTTCCTGAGTTCCAATCTGGCCTCAGACACTTACTAGCTATGTGACTCTGGGCAAGTCAGTTAACCCTGTTTGACTCAGTTTCCTCATCTGTAAAATTATCTGGAGATAAAAATGCAAACCATTCTGGTATCTTTGCCAAGAAAGTCCCAAATGGGGTCAGGGAAAGTTGGTCATGACTAAAATGACTGAACAACAACCAAGGTAGTTCAAAAAACCTTTGCCTTTTGTGAGGCAGAAAAGCAGTCCAATCTATCTTCCATACTGCTGGTCACAAAGTTCCACTAGGGACCAAGAGGAAGGATTAGATTAGTTGGGTAATTTATGACCCCATATTGTTCCAGACATAATTCTTTTGGCTCTATCCACATTCTCACCCATCACCTGGAAAGATAAATGGAATTCTTCCTTTATGATCAAGGAAGGGCATAGGGAAAGTGCTTCTCACTTCATCTATGAAGGGCAGGTTGACCCATTGATGCCCTAAGTCTGAAGATGATTGGGTCCAGTACAACTTTTTTTCACTCATCATTACCTGCTTGGCTCTCTGGCCATTAATGTATTGACAGAAAAAAAAATACTTAATGTCCCTCCAAATGGAATAATCAATGCAAAATTGGCTCTTGTGATCAGGGCTCATATACTGGGAAATGTATGCATGTTGTTAAACTAAGCAGCCCCAAATTACCAGACCTTCCACCCTCCATTTCCCAGAGGAAAAGAAAAGGGCAAAAATAACACTTTGCCAATAACTAATTATTTATTGGCTTACTAAAAAGGCTTTTTTTGCATGCTGCATTTCATGAATAGTTGAATTAGGAAGATTTTAGTTGATATTTATTAGGAAGGAATGTCATTCATGGTCATTTTATGAGTGATTCAATTTGAGTGAGAGGAAAGTTTAAGTTTTCCAAATAATATTACTGAACTATTTCCTTACTAGAGTCTTTCATTCTCGTTTGGTTGCCTTGTAAATTGCTAGCATCTAGGTATTTTCCTGGGACGTTTAATTATATGGTTCAAATATTTTATGTTCCATTCCCCATAATCATTGCAGTGGATTATTTTTTTTGTGTGTGTGTTTTTTTAAGACTATAAGCAATTGTCCCTGTCATCACTGAATTTTTGTTTGTAAGGGTGTATATTAAGAATGATTTCTATTATGGTCTTCCCCTTTGTTTGTAGCCTTTTTTTTTTTTCTTTTCTACAAGGATGGCTGGCTCTAAATGGAATAAGCAACCCATTGAATTCCTGTTAAGTTGAAATCTTTGAGAAAATTCTCTGGAGAAGTGTAATCACAAACCATTTTCATTAAATCATGGAAGCTTGGAGTTAGAAAAGACCTCAGAGATGACCCATTCTCCTCTGTCCTTGTTGTTCAGTTGTGTTGGACTCTTTATGACCCCATGGACATAGCATGCCAGGCCCTTCTATCCGCTGCTATCTCTCAAAATCTGTCCAAGCTCATATTCATTGCCTCCATGACACTATCTAGCCATCTGCGAAGCCCCATCAGATGCCATTTTGCTTTCTTGCTCTTCTTTTTCTTTGGGATGTTTTTTGTTGCTGCCTCCTGTAAAGTATTGTGAACCTTTGTTCGTAATGCTTCAGGCCTTCTGTCTAACTGATCTAATCCCTTAGATCTATTCCTTTGTCTCTGACAAGAATCTGAAAAGTTACTTTCATTTGACCACCTATAGAAACATATTTAAATTTGTCACAAAATCATAGGCTTTGAGGCTTGGAGGAAACCTCAGCAGCCAAATAGGTCATTACATGCATGAAAGGAATCCCTACTCTAACCCCCTCATTGCTTCTAGGTCTGACAAACAGAACAATTCTGATTCTTCCTCTGATGATAGCCCTTTAGCATAGAAGTTGGCCGTCATGCCTCCCTCCCCACCCCACCCCCACCTCCCAGTCTTCTCCACTCTGAACATCCCCAGTTCTTTCAGCCGATTCTCAGCAAGAATATTCCAATAGTTAATCTGGTCAGGGAGCTAGCAGGTATTGTCCCCTAGACCTCCAGTGGATAAATTACTGGACCTGGAGCCAGGATGACCCAAGCTTTGAAACATAGCAACAGTTTGACTTGGGGCTGTCTGTAAGCTCTCTGAGCCTCAGTTTCTTCATCTCTAAGATACATGTAATAATACCTACCTCAGATGGGTGTTGGGAGGCTCCAAAGAGTTTATACACACACACACATACACACATACCCACATAATGTGCATTTATACCACATTATATATGTATATATATGTACATACATATATAAAATGTGTGAAATGTTTTACTTATATATGAAGAGCATATTTTCATATCTATGTGGGTGTATGTGCGTGTGTGTGTGTGTGTGTGTGTGTGTGTGTGTGTGTGTGTGTGTGTGTATGGAGGCCTGGGGGACAATTCCTGCTAGCTCCTTGCCAGATTAATTATTGGAATATTCTTGCTGAGTATTGACTGAAAGAATTGGGGATGTTCAGAGTAGAGTAGAGAAGACTAGGAGGTGGGGGTGGGGTGGGGAGGGAGGCATGGTGGCCAACTTCCATATTGAAGGGCCGTCCTTGGAGGAAGAATCAGAATTGTTCTGTTTGACAGGAGACACACACATATGTGAATGTGTGCATACGCACACATACAAATGTATATATATATATGTATATATACACACATATACATATATGGAAGACGTTATACACGCACACATATGAAGAACATTCCTACATTTTCAGTCTCTCTCTCAGTAGAATGAGACGCTCCTGGAGGACTGGGGCTTCTTTCTGTCCCGTGTTGTACCTGGTCCATCTTTGGTGCTTAATAACTGACTATCGAGTAGTTGAATATTCCGTAGAAACATCACTTTTGAAACTAGATTCTAACTTGGCCTGTGGTTAGTAAGAAATATGGGGGTTTTTTTGGTTCTGGAAAATTTAACTTTTGAAATGGTTTCTCCAATAACAAGATTATTAAGAAGTGCCCCATTTCCATGGGATTCTTGCCTCCTCTTGTACTCCTTATTCTGAAAGGTTCTTTTCATATTCTCCTGTTAAAATCCTTGCAGCATGAACCTCACAATGGCACTGAGCCCCATTTTGGTTTCATGGTTTCTAATTGGTCAAGGACTGGCCCCGAAGTTGTGGCTTCTGTGAGCGGTCTATGTCACATGGTGGGTTTTTAGGGAACTGGGCTCCAATCTGCCAGCATGGCGGCACACTGGAGAGCCCCTGTGATAAATGGGAAGAGTCACAGAGTGCTAATGACCTGAAAATATTAGGAGGCAGGGAGTTACTGAGGCTGGGGGTGAGCAGCTTCCAGGAATCAAAAGAGGCCCTAATTAGATTAAGTGGTTCCAGTGGATGTCCTGGATGTAATTGCTCGCCTCTCCATGCTGATAGCCACCCAAGACTGCAAACACTTGAGGGTGCTTAAAGCAACTGGACTCAAGGTTAATGAGAACCCAGCATTAGCCTGAGTGTGACACTTTCGGGGTGACCACAGTCCTCCCTCCCTCCCTCCTTTCCTTCCTTCCTTCCTTCCTTCCTTCCTTCCTTCCTTCCTTCCTTCCTTCCTTCCTTCCTTCCTTCCTTCCTTCCTTCCTTTTTTCCCTCCCTCCCTCCTTCCTTTTTTCCCTCCCTCCTTCCTTCTGGGAGGATTTCCTTCCTCCTGTCCAACATTTTCTCCCCTCATTAGCATCTGCTTGTTTCTCTGGGAGTTCCATCCGTCCCATGATCTACTCTCTCTTATACTTTCCCATGTGTGCATGCAGTGGAAATCCATTAGCCTGGGAATCAGAGCACCTGGGTTTGAGCTGAGCAGCACCATATGCTTCCCCTCTCTGGGCCTCATTTTCCCTATCTGTAAAATGAGGGACTTGCACCTCGGGACCCCTGAAGTCCAGCTCTGATGTACTTCTCCCAACCTCCATCTCCCAGCTTTACTTTTTCTCTTCTCTAATACCTGAATGTGGGGCCTCTAACATGCTTTGAGGAGCTGGGTAAGAAGGCTGACCGTGGAGGCAGGCAGATTTGATTTCAAATTCACCTAAGACACTAGCTGTGAGATCATGGGCAAATCTCCTCCTCTCTCAGCCTCAGTTTCCTCATTTGTAGGGATAGTAATAATATCTACCTCCCAGCTTTGTGAGGATCAGACGAGATGAGCCTTTGGCAACTTTAAAGCAGTATTTAAGTACTAGCTTTTATTAGTTAGTGAGCTAGCCTGCCCCTGTCTTCTGCTATGAATTTCTGAGTGCTTTCTCTCCTAAGACTAGAGATGATTCTCTTCCATCATCCTGGACCCTTAGGATTCCTTTCCATTGGCTTTCTAGAAGGCCAATCGCCAGTTCTTTCTCATTTGTAATATTTCTACCTCCTATTGTCCTGATCCATGCCTGGCTGCTGGACCCAGATGATTTGGGAGGAGAAAATGAGGCCCTGCCTCACTTAAATCCAATTCACCAGCGTGTTACGGCATCACCTCCCTGACGTCATGATCCTCTTCGAGAAGGAAGGACAAATAACATCGCCTGGTGACTCAGTGCGAGGAGTCCAGTGATGGGCTTGTCAGCTCTCTGCTTGTCGAGGTTGGCTTCTGCACAGATTGCAGAAGGCGAGAAGAGGCCCGTTGCATGTTGGCCATCTTTCAAGAAGCTGAGAAATCCCCCAACTTTTCCTGACTGGTGTCAAGGGGCTGCGTGGAGGTGCCTCCTTTTAGCTCCAGTGTGACTTCTAGGTGTTACTCAGCTGTTTATCAAGTGAAAAAGCTAAAAGGAACAATTGCACAGAATCGGGGCTCTTCATATGGTTGGAATGGGTGTATACTGGGAAAGAGTAGGAAGGAGGAGTCCCGGGTCCTTTACTGTTCATCTTAGATTCTTCCTGGGGCAGGGTGTGGTGGGTGTCACCTGCCTCAGAGATCTGCAAAGATCTGTCTTGGCTCCAGCGTTCCCCTAGCGGCAGGGACCCTGGCGAAGCTGGCTAAGGACCAATTCAAGTGATTGAACTAAACACAGAATGATGAAACATCTGCTACATGCGTCCTAGTCCCTAAGGACATGGGCACAAAAGCACAAGCCAGTCTTGCCCTCAGGGGGCTTGCATTCCACTGGGGGACACGGTGTTTACAGAGATAAGCAAACTGAAGACAGGCGAGGTGGGGAGAGAGTATTTACACCCAGAGTGGGTGGGAGGAAGTCGGAAGGGCTTCTTGGATTAGGCGTGCCTTGAATGAGAGACTTGCTGAAATGGGGCCAGAGCATTCTTGTCGTCATCTTTTCAGAAACATGATACAACCTGGATCTAACAACTTCCTTAGCTTCTCATAACTTTCAAATGGTCTATCTCTAAAATGACTGTGATAATGAAATGTGTTATCTCCTTCCCCTTAAAAAAATCTGCCCCTGCTCCTCCCACAATCCCTGCTGTTGTTACACTCTTCCCTCCTCCTCCACCTGAAGGAAAGGCAGCACGGTATAGTAGAAAGAAGGCTCTGGAATCAAGGGACACGGGTTCAGATCTTGGCCCTGATGCTTATTCCTTCTGCCACCTTTCTGTGCCTCAACTTCCTCATGTGTAAAATGAGAGGACAGGCCTCTGAGGTCCCTTACATCGCTAGATCTCTTCTTGCCACGCAAATGAGACCCCAGCATGATCCTTGACTCTTCTCTTACCATCTAATTAGTTGTTGGATTGGGTCAGTGCTTCCTTGATAACCCCTCTCGTACTGAAGCCTCTAAGTGGAATGGATATTAACCTCTCTTGTGGCCCATGACCTGCCCAGCCTGCTTTCTGTTTGGACTTCCGTGTCTCTGTGGGAGCAACTCTTACAACTGGAACAGGGCCCAAACCTCACTGGACAACGGGATAAGTGGAGATACAGAGTAATGAGGCATCTCTTGTCTTGTCGGCTTGACTCTTAGGCTTTGATGGACCCACTATCTCAATGCTGTGGGCACGCCTTCCAACGATGCATCCTGGTGGACTCCTGCTCGTGATCTCCTCTGAATATACGCAAGTGCCCACCCAGCATTCTTGGGATCACTTCTTCCATGCTGGCTTATTCTTTGACATGCCTTGGCTTCTCGAGTAGATCAAATGGCCTCCATTTCAGGCCTTCAGCTTCTTTGGGCTGGTCAGCAGCTGAGAGCCTCCCATAAGAAGTATGTGCCATGCTGCACACATGCATTTTCTAGAATGCTAAAATGGATGACTGGAAAAGAAATCTGGCTTCCAATTCTAATTAAGAGTTTTGTTCCATAACTGGCTTACACAGACCCACACAGACACCAACATTTCTCCCTGAAAATAGTTTAATATTTCCAACAGAACCAGAAGTTCAACCACTTTCTGAGCCGTTGTTTTCTGTCAATGATGTCTGGCTTCCTATTAATAGTCATCTCCTGTTTCTCTTGACTCATTCCTCCCTGGACCATGGATCTCTTACCTGTGATTAAGGTAACCTGAATTATGTCCTCTGTTAGTAAAGAGTTGGACTAGAGGGGGAGGTCTCAAGCTCCCATTGGCTCCTGGCCTTTCCTCTGCAAAGCCCTTCTACTCCTAGCCCACGCCTGAGGGCATGCTGCCTTCCCTCTTCAGAAGCCACAGCCCTTCCTTATTAATGGCTGAGATATCCTCAATGACTTCTCTCTAACTTAATGATGATTGTGGAGCCCATTAGCTCCTCCCTCCAAACTCCCTGTTTATGTGGAGGGTCCCACCACCCTCTTAGTCACCCAGATTTACACCTGCAGAGTCATCCCCAGGTTTTTATGCTCCTTGACCCCCCTCCCCTATCAGTGATTGAGTCCTATTTTAGTCCCATAATACGCTCTCCTGCACCCCCTCTTCTCTCTTCTCACAGACACCAGTCATAACTTCTCCAGGGGACTGCTGCCATAGCCCCCTTGATAGATGTGCCTGACTCCATGAGCCCCCTCTCATCCTCATTGTGGCTGTTGAAATAATCTTCCTAAAACAAGACTTTGTCTGTGTTTGCTAGTCTCTTGCTCCTGGCTAAAACACCAGATCCCCAGTCTGGCACCCACAGCCCTTGGTCCTCTGGCTCTGGCCTGTCTTTGCAGGTGTCTTTCACATCACTGCCCTTCGTGGATATTGTATTCCAGCCAAGCTGACCTCTTTTCTTTCCCTAGGACACAATCTCCCGCCTCTGCATCTTTGCATTAGCCACCCCCACCCAACCCCGCTTCTGGAGTGAACTTCTTCCTTCCCTCCATCTCTTAGGCTCTCCAGCTTCCTTCAAGGCTCCCCTCAATGGCCACCTGCTACAACAGACCTTCCCTGATTGTCTCAGTTGTGGGATCTCTCCCACTCCTCACACTAGTTTACATTTACTTATCTTTGTACATGTTCTTCTATCCTCTCACTCCTATCACTCCTCACTCCTCTCACTCACTTTCGTTTTTGTACCCCACAGTCACCGTAGAACCTGCATGGAGCATCCATTTAATAAATATTTGTTGTGTTGAATTGAATTTTTAGTTTCATTATTCATTTTCCGTGGACCAGCTCTTCAGGGAAAATTAAAATTGAGTCACCAAATCAGTGAGTGATGCAATTAACGATTATAGAGGAGACAGAATTTTAGTAACAGAAAAGACCATCTGGTCCCATATGCCCACTTTATTATTTAACTCATGTGGGCATTGCTTAGAACACACCATATGGGGACACCTTTGGGGAGTGAAGCTTTTCTATTTACACTGTTGCCATTAACTCTATTACTAATTTGGTAAGATTTTCTGGTCCCTCAGATGCATCTTTAGATGAAGTGGACAAAGCTTTTATAGGAAATCTTTATTAGTTTAATCATCCTTTCAATGCTAAAAATATACAAGGAACAGATATTTTTATTACCAATAGCGTGCATTCTTACAGCCTTGGAAGTCTGACTCTAAGTTTCTCATCCTTAGAAGATTGATGTCTCATCCTGTTTCATGGATCTAGGTGTTGATTCACAGAGCTCCACTGAGAGCTGCAGCTGGAAGCGACCTCGGAGACCATCCTGTACCTGGAGGGAGCCAGGCGGTCATTGATGCGGAGGCTGCTGCCAGTTCACTTCAGCAGGGCTCAGCACAGCCCCTCACCGTCTTCTCTCCTCCTCCCCCTCCTCTTCCTCCTCCTCCTCCTCTACCCAACTCCCCCTCCTCCTTCTTTTCTTCTCCCCCTCTCCTCCTCTTCCTTTCCCCCTCCTCCGCCTCTTCCTTCTTCTCCTCTTCTTCCCTTTTCTTCTTCCTTCCTTCACCCCCAACACTGACCCACTGCCTCCTTTTCTGCCCATTCATGTTACAGTGATAAACTTTGCTCAGCCTCTTTCACATGAGCCCCTCCCAGGACTGCAGAGCTAAGCAGACCAGCCCCTCTGGTTGTCTGAATCATGTCTAATTATAGACCACCCCCTGTCACTGACAGCCTCTCCCCCCAGAGGAGAACAGCCCGGCGCTGTTTATCTGGCTAGCCATACTCAGCATCTAGGACTGACTTTTCCAACCCTGTCCCATGGGGGAAGGCTGGTCCCACAGCTCAGGGGAGCCCGCAGAGCTCAGCGGACGAGAACCCCTTTCTGGAGATGGGGTCAAGACCCAGAAGGTCTTCAGGTCAAGTCAGGCCAGCAGCACTGAGGACACGCCTTACATCTTATTCGGAATGCTGAAATGGTTTTTGCTTATAATTCATCGATGCAGAGGCCAGAATCAGAGAGGGCCAATTCCCGGGCCTCTACCTGTGTGACCTCACTTTCCTCATCTGTAAAATGGGCTTAAGAATCCTATCTTTCCCGGGTGTTGTGAGGATGACATCTGTGACGGCGCCATGTAAAAAGGCTCACGCTGCTCCTGCTGCTTTTAGTAAGAATAACAGCCAATGGGGAGATAGCATTTCTGGGTCTGCAAAGTCTGTCACGCAGTCACCAAGCGCTCACTGAGCAATGGCGGTGTGTCATGGACTGTGCCACGCACTAGAGATACAAGGAAAAGCAAAAGACAGGTCGGGCCCCTGAGGAGAGCCAGCATGCCGATGACCGTGTGCGAAGGAGCTGCACACGGCCTAGACACGAGCTCGTCAAGGAAGGGAAAGGCACGCTGCAGTGACTGGACGCTCAGTGGGTAGAGCACTGGGCCTGGAGGCAAGGAGACCTGAATTCAGATCAGACTCTCGCTAGCTGTGTGACTCTAGGCAAGTCACTTAACCTGCGTCTGTCTTGGTTTCCTCAATTGTAAAATGGGGCTCGTCATTGCACTTCTGTCATAGGGATTTTGTAAGGATCCAATGAAATGGCGTTTGTAAAGTGACTCGCGTATAGTAGTCTCTTAATAAAGACTCATCTGTCTGTCGTTCCTCTCTCCCCCAAAGGGTCTCTATGTGCCTCATCTTGTTTAAATGCCACAGCAGCCCCGGGAGGCCAGAATTCCAGTTACCACCATCCCTTCTTGGCCATGAGCAGAGGCCCAGCCAGGTTAAGTGATGCTCCTGGGCACACGGCCAGCATGTGGTAGGAGTGGGACTCCATCCAGACAGTCTGGTTACTGAGGTCAGTGCTCTATCTGCTCAGTGGGCTGCTTCTCTGGCCATCAGAGTCCAAAGGTAGCTACCATCCCCATCTGAACAAGGTGGAGCTGCAGATCTGCTCTGATCCAGCCAAAATCAGGGCAGGACCCTGCTTTGGGCTGTCTTCATCCCACCCCCTTCACCCTGGCCTTCCCACCCCACTCAGGCTCCCGCTGCTCTCATGTTGCCCCCTGGTTACGTCTGAGCCCCGTTTAGGGCTCATTCTGTGCCAGGTGGCGGGCTGTTTAGTTGATGGGTAAAGAGGTCTAAATTGGGATATGTGAGAGCTTTCTGAAATAATTCTGGTTTTTCCCAGGATTTTTTTTTAGCAAAGGTGTTTAGTAGACACTGGGATGTAACCCAAGGAGTGATTCTAATGGTAGAAATGTCTACCTGTGTGGTGGAGGGGGTAATTTTTTAGGCAGACAGTTTTTTTGGTATTATCAGCTCATGCTCTGCAAGGGGCTTCTGCCTCCCTTCTCCTGAGACCTGACTCATGCAGCACATTCAGCTCGGAGGCATTTTAGATTTCTTCCTCATCGTGTCCTCCTCCCCCCTCTCCCTCTTCCTACTCCTCTTCCTCCTCCTCTCCTTCCCCTCCCTCCTCTTTTCTTCCTTCTCCTCTTCCTCCTCCCCCTCCCTCTCCTTCTCTTCCCCTTCTTCCTCCTCTTCGTCATCACCAATGCCATCCCAACTGCCAACAATAGCCCAGGAATAGCAGCACCTACCCCCAGACCACCAGCCCTACTTCCAGCCTGGCTCCCACAACCAGCAGCCAATGAATCCACCCTTCTGAAGACTAGACTGGCAGGGTCTCTGCCACCCCACCTCCTCCATGTCCACTGTGACTGAAGACCCAGAGGAGAACCTTCTCATCCCCCAAGACCTTGTTCTTGGCCAGTGGCTCCATGTCAGCAAGCTGATGCTATTGATGAAACACCTATAAAGGAGCCTCATTTTCCTGCTGCCCCTGAGGACCTGGGACCCTTGCTACCTGCCCTGTGGCTGAAGCCTTCCCTCTTCCTTCTCTTCCTCATTCCAACGTGAGCCCTGGGAGTGCAGGGAGTGTATTTTTTTTTCTTTTTTCTTTTTTTAATTTTTAACAAGTGTTTTTAAAACTTTGGGTTACAAATTTTCTCCCTTCCTCCCTCCCCACCCACCCTCATTGAAAAGGCAAGCATCCCGATACAGGTTATAGATGTGTAGTCATGCAAAACACTTCCATAGTAGTCCTGTTGTGAAAAACTAAGTATATTTCCCTTCATCCTATCCTACCCCCCATTTATTCTATTCTCTCTTTTGACCCTGTCCCTCCTTATAAGTGTTTGCTTTTGATTATCCCCTCCCTCAATCTGCCCTCCCCTCTATCAACCCCCTGCTCTCTTGTCCCCTTCCCCCCTTATTTTCCTGTAGAGTGAGATAGATTTCCATGCCCCATTGTGTATGTTATTCCCTCCTTAAGCCAAATCCTATGAGAATAAGATTCACGCATTCCCTCTCACCTTCCCCGATTTCCCCTCCACTGTAAAAGCCTTTTCTTGTCTATTTCATGTGAGATATTTTACCTCATTCCACTTCTCCCTTTCTCCTTCTCCCAGTATAATCTTCTCCCACCCCTTAATTTTATTTTCCAGATATCCCTTCATCTTCAACTCACCCTGTGTCCTCTATCTATCTATCTATCTATACAAACATATAATTTTTTCCCTCCCGCTACCCTAATACTGACAAAGGACTCATGAGTTACACATATCATCTTTCCCTGAAGGAATATAAACAGTTCAATCTTAATAAATCTCTTGTGATTTCTCTTTCCTGTTTACCTCTTCCATGTTTCACTTGAGTCTTGTATTTGAAGGTCAAATTTTCTATTCAGCTCTGGTCTTTTCCACAGGAATGGTTGAAAGTCCTCTATTTTGTTGAATGACCATTTTTTACCCTGAAGGATTATACTCAGTTTTGCTGGGTAGGTGATTCTAGGTTGTAGTCCTAATTCCTTTGCCCTCTGGAATATCATACTCCATGCCCTCTGGACCCTTAATGTAGAAGCTGCTAAATCTTGTGTTTCCATAATACTTGAATTGTTTCTTTCTGGCTGTTTGTAATATTTTCTTCTTGACCTGGGAACTCTGGAATTTGGCTACAATGTTCCTAGCAGTTTTCCTTTGAGGATATCTTTCAGCAGGAGATCGGTGGATTCTTTCAATTTCTATTTTGCCCTATGGTTCTAAAATATCAGGGCAGTTTTCCTTGATAATTTCTTGAAATATGATGTCTAGGCTTTTTTTTTTTTGATCATGGCTTTCAGATAGTCCAATAATTTTTAAGTTCTCTCTCCTGGATCTATTTTCCAGGTCAGTTGTTTTTCCAGTGAGATATTTCACATTCTCTTCTATTTTTTCATTCTTTTTTATTAGTGTTACAGGGCCTTGATTTCTCAAATTGTCCCTCTCTTCCAATTTCTCCATTCTAATTTTTAAGGAAGTATTTTCTTCAGTAAGCTTTTGGACTTCCTTTTCTGTTTGGCTAAGTTTGCTATTAAGGGCATTCTTCTCCTCATTGGCTTTTTGGACCTCTTTTGCCATTTGGGTTAGGCTATTTTTTAAGGTGTTATTTTCTTCAGTATTTTTTTTTGGGTCTCCTTTAGCATCACTCTCAGTTTTTCCTCTACTTCTCTTACTTGCTTCTCAAAATCCTTTTTGAGCTCTTCTATGGCTTGGGACCACTTCATATTTTTCCTGGAGGCTTTGGATGTAGGAACTTTGGCTTCGTTGTCTTCTTCTGGTTGTATGTTTTGATCTTCTTTGTCATCAAAGTAAGATAATATAGTCTGACTCTTTTTGTGCTGCTTGCTCATGATCCTGGCCAATTACTTGAGTTTTAAACTCTTTGTTAAGGTAGGAATCTGTTTCCAGTGTGGACAATGTACTGTCCCAAGCTTCAGGGGTTTTGTGCAGCTATATTCAGGAATACTTCTTGGGACCTGTAAGTTTTCAGTTCTTCCAAGGTGGTATGATCAAGGGTGAGGTGTTTACTCCTTTCCTGGCCTGTGCTCTGGTCCATGAGCACTCTTTTCTGTCTTGGACCTGTGAGGATGGTTTCCTCTCCACAGCCATTACAAGCTCCACCACACCAGCATTCCTCCTCACCCTAGGACCACTACCCAGAACTGTGACCCAGATCCAATCATGGGCAAAACAAGAGAATCCTGCACCAGCAGAGAGATCCCTGCAATCCCTCTCTGATCAGCCACTTGATTCCACCTCTGTCTGTGGTCCAAAAGCTCAGGAGGCAGCCGCTGCCCTGAGGGCATGCTCTGTACTTGTGGCTGAGACCTAGCTCCTTCACTCGCTTCAGTCACAGATTTTTCCCACTGACCTTCTAAGTTGTCTTTGGCATTCATGGGTTGAGAAGTCTGGAAACCGCCACAGCTGCCCACAATTCAGTCCTCTGAGGCCTGCTCCAGGGTCGCTGCGGCCTCCGTGCCCACTCCAAACTGCGCTCCTCTCCCCACTCGGTGCAATATACCTTTCCAATCAACCATTCAGGCTGTCTTGGGCTGGAAATTTGTTTCACTCTGTCTTTTTGTGGGTTCTGCTTCTTTAGAATTTGTTTAGAGCCATTTTTTTTACATATTTGGAGGTGTTTGGGGGAGAGCTTAAGCAAGTCACTGCTTTTACCCTGCCATCTTGGCTCCGCTCCTGAATGTAGTTTTTCTATCCTCACTGCTTACTTCAATGCCTGGCCCCTAGTGCTTAATGTATATTTTAAAATTTATTCATTTGTTTATTGCACATGCAGACATTTCGGGCACAAAGACATTATTTGATCAGATCTTTTGCCGTCTTCTTAAAAGTTGTACACTCTATAGTCCAGGTTGGTTTTGTTGGTCAGGTTTGAATTATTACCAAAAATTCTGATAGGGAAAGTAAATGACCTATTTTCAGAGGGCATCTCTGACCTTGCTTTTCAGCAAATGTGGTCTTGGTGGAAAGTATGTCCCTTCTGGAGTCCAAGGACACGGCCCTGCAATCCCAACCATGAGTGGCTCTCACTTCCTGGGTGACCTTAGGCAAATGCTTTCCTCTTTCTGGGACTCTGTTTCCCTCTGTGTAAAATGAGGGGATTGGCCTTGAGGAGGTGGAGGGAGCCTTCCAGCTCTAACTCATGTGAAATGGAACAGAAGTATGGATTTATCCTGGCTTTCCAGATTTCACATCTATAAAGCCCCCAATCTCTGGGCTCTGACTGAAGCCCCGGGTGGTTCTGGATGTGGAGCTTTGGCCTGGTAGGGTAGTTTTAGAGCAGAAGCCAGGCTAGATACTGAAAAAACAAACAAACAAACAAACAAATAAAAAAAAAGCCCTTGAAGATTAAAAGCATGTATGTTTTCCATGGAGGGCAAGGAGGGAGCTGCCTAAAGCCTTCCAGGCCTGAGTTCACTCTAGTTTATGAAAATGCTGCTCTGGGGGCTCGGGTCACATGGTGCTTGGAAGGAGGGGCATCTCCTGGCTACCTTGTGCCCACCCTGTTGGCGGCCTGGGAAGCTAAGAAAGCATGGCCTCACTAGCCGGGTGACCTCTCTGAGCAGGTCCTTGGGCTGGGCCCTGGCAAACCAGAGGGGAGAGGCCGACTGGACAGACGCCTTTGTGCTCTGCTTCCACAGGTGTGAGAATGGCTCTCAAACTGCCTTGAGATCCTTCATTGTACCTGGGACCCAAGCTCCAAGATGGAAACAGCTTCCAACTTGGACCCTGGTGAGACACCGTCTCAGCATGCCCTTGGCCTAACATGTTGCTGGCTAATCAGGGAAGGAGCCTGGGACCCTGGGCAGGACAGGGAGAGGCTTTCTCCAAGAAGGGAGTGAGAGTGTGTGCCCTGGGGCTAGAAGCCTGGCCCAGGAAAGAAAAGGCTTAGAAATGCTGGCCTTGGGGTCAGAGGAGCTAGTTCCAATCCTGACCCTGTCACCGAACACCTTGTGACCTTGGCTCAGTCACTTTCTGGGCTTTAACTTCCTCATCTAGTGCCTGACCCAGAGTAGGACCCCAACAAATGCTTGTTGACTGATTGATCAGCAAAATGAGGGTGTTGGGTAAGACCAGATGTTCTGAACTTGGTTTTGAAAAATATCTTTTGTGAACTGTTTCAACATAATTAGTTTCCTTTTAATCCTGTGTGTTTCATTTTGTGCATTTAAAAGCATCATCCTGAGTAGCATGGAGGCGTCACCAGACAGGCCCAGGAGCCCAGAAAGCTGAAGTCTCTGCTCTGGGGGATTTCTCAGGATCCTTCTTGCTCTGAATCTACAACTCTAAGACAAGTAGGAGCAGGGGGAATGGACCTGGAGTCGGGAGATGTGGATTCAAATCCTGCCTTAGACATGAACTAGCTGTGTGACCTAGGGCAAGTGGACTCTTAGACTGAGAACTGCCCAAGCCCCTCACTTACAGGCTAAATGGAGATCTGAAACAAAGAAGGGTGACTTACCCAAGGTCACACAGCTTGTACGGGTGCTGGGCAGAATTTGCACTCAGGTCTTCTGACTCCAAGGCTTTCTGCCCTGAGCCATTGAAAACCCTTCCAGCTTCAAAGCTATGAAAGCCAGGCATCCAAATGTTAATAAGGAAAGCCTGGGGCTCCTAGGCCTGCAAGAGAAGAGCTTCTAGGATCATCTGGAGGCATCAGGAAGGACTTAGAGTCAGGCCCTGGGCTCAAGAAGCTCGGGACAGGCCACAGATGCAGAGGTCGGTGAGACTTCCTTTGACAGTCCAGTCCATGAGGGGCATCTCTGCCCATCAGTGTGCACCCCTGCCCACAGTGGAGAGCATGGCTTCCCTGGAACTTCAGAGACTGCCTTCCATCAGTCCAGGACGGAGCCTCCCTGCACCAGGACAATTCATCAATCAACCCACAAATGTGTAATAAGCACTTACTGCATGCCAGGCACCAAAGAGGTCAAAGACAGTCCCTGCCTTCAAGGAGATTACAATCTAATGACTGCAATTTGTCCTGGCCTCCCCTCCAGGATGAGTCACTGGGTCAGATGGAGAGGACAACATTTCAGGAATAAGGTCAGCCCACCTCGGCCTCTGGAGGTGGAGCTGATGAGAAAACGGGGAGGCTTGGCAAAACCGCAGGTGGAGCTTGCCCTACCAGTCATGCTTGTAAAGGGGATAAATGCCAGGTTCTGGGGATATGCAACAAAAACCAAACAGTCCCTGTCCTCAAGAAACTTACCTTCTCTGGGGGACAAGAAGGAAACATGGTGCACACAGAGAAATAAATGGAGACTTATTCTGAGTAAATACAAAGTAATATGGGGAGAAGGGGAAGGGCGGGATGGGTCTCAGATGCAGGAAGCGAGGAGCTCTAAGGGGTGGAGGGAGGAAGGAGAACATGGTGAAGCCAGAAGTCAGATGACCTACACAATGCCCCGCCTCTAAGATGGTGTGATGCAGTGAGGTCTAGTTTTGAACCCAGAGTCCTTGAGTTTGATTCCTGGTTCCATTACTTGCTTCCCTGTATGAAGTTGGACAAGTCCTTTAACTTCCTTCCACCTTAGTTTACTCATCTATAAAATGGGGAAGTTGGACTTTAGGACGTCTGAAGATAATAGCAGCATTAAATTCATGATCCTTTGTGATCAAGATGATCTGTCCAAGAAAAGTGTTTCTTACTTCTCCTCCTCCCTCTGGCCCTGCCCTTTTCCTCTCCCAGTTCTGGAATGGAATCTCAGGGGAGTCCATTTATTTCCCAGACCTTGTGGGATGGTAAGGGTGTGTCTACACTTGGTCATAAAGAAGAAGCCATCAGGCTGTCAAATATCACAAACTGCTGAAAGAAATATCGTGTTGAAGAAACAGGTATCATTTGTAATCAATAGGCTACCCACTTTCACAATGTCCAGATGAGGGAAAACACCCAATTATATAATTTCTAATTCCATACAAGTCAGCACTGGTGACAGTCTATTTCTACAGCATGACTTTTTTTAAAATTTAAAATATGCTGACAGAGGGATCCTGTAACAGCATTGTTCCTACAGAGTAAATACCCCGATAAAGGGTCCTTCTGAACTGGAGGGAGCCGATGATTCAGAGCCCCCCTCAGGGTAATCAATCTTAGCTGCTCATTAATTCTTCAGAATATGACCCCTCAAAAAATTCTTCATGATATCATGACCCCCCAAATTAAAAAAAAAAGCCTTAGTAGGTCTCCATGGCAAGCTGATTCTGCAATCAGACTCTGCAGATCAATTCTTTGCTTTTTATCAACTACTGTCATGTTTTAAGTGCATGTGTCGAATATGAATTATCCCTGAATTGTAGAGCTGAAGGGGGAGAGGATGGGGGTGGGGTGGGATGGAGCAGCCAGGCTGAGGTTGAGGCTCTGAGCATCTCCACCTGGGTGGGGGCTGGGTGAGCCTGGGATCAGGTCACTTCCTGGCTCCCCCACATTGGGAAAATCTAAATGAATTGAAAATATCGCATAGTACGGAGAAAAGGATCATGAGAGAGCCTCCACCTTTATTAAATAGAGGAGAAACAATTAGAGAGAAGGCTCCTGGTCTGTCACAGGCATGAGGTAGATGAAATTTGCTTTCTATATTCAGAAAGGGTCAGAAAGCCCAAGAGCCTCTTCTCTGCTCACAATTGCCAACTCTCTCTGACTCCATCTCACGTCTAGGCATTGATTTTTTACAATAGATGCAAGTCCAAAGTCACCTCCGAGCTTCTCTTTGGGCATGTGAGCAGCAGCTGGGAGAACAGAACTCCGTTTTCCATTCATGAGCCATAATCTAAGTGATCGGATGGGTCCGTCTGAGCGTGTCTTTCTGGGGGATGGCTCTAATTGTTAGGAAGTCTGTCCTTGCATCAGTCTCATTCAAGTATACGTTATTTCCTTATATTTGTAAGTCTGCTCTGCGTCCTGCCATTCTTGTTCCGGCTTCTCCCCTCTGAGACCAAGTGGAGAAGTTCTGTCTCTTCCATTGGACAGACCAATTTCTCCTCTGAAAAGTCCATTTGAACTGTACTAACGATGGGAGAAAGAGCTGAAACCATTGCAACTGAGTAAGAGTGAGCAGCTGCCTCTCAGTGCCAGAACCATGCAGCCCAGGATGAGGGAGGATCCCGACGTGGCCAGGGCCAGCCATCCCAGAGGCACAGGCCCCAGATCAAAATTGCCATCTCTCTTCGGAAGTGTCTGCTCATCGTCACAGCAGTAAAGGTTTAAGCATTTTCAGCTTCAAGCATGACTGTCACAGTCTACTCATTTTAAAGATGCAACTGCCCTTGCAGCTATGCAGTCAATGGAAGAAGACTGTTGACAGGTGTGTGGCAGGGAAAAGCGGGATGTCTTCCCAGGTTAAGCGATCTGGGTATGTGGAAAACCTGCCTTATGTGACCATGTTCTTCCTCTCTCCTTTCCCCAGATAGCCCAGTGCTATAATAAAGATTAACTGTAGAGAGGCAGGTCAGCAAAGCTAACCAAACATCAATGGAGTCTGACAGTGGGAGCAGTCTACTCTACCCATGGTGCTCCATTACTGCCAAGATGGGAGGGCAGAGCATTTTTGTCCCACAATTTGTTTAACTATCCTCAGTCATTAATCATTTTTGTTTTCAATTCCTTGCTACAAGAAGAGATGCTATAAAGATTTTGGTGACTATAAGACCTTTATTTTTATTTTTGACCCCCTTGGAGGTAAATACCTAGTAGAAGGATTTCTGGGGAGATGTGTGTGCACATGTTTGTCAACTTTCTTGGATAATTCAAAGTTTATTTCCTGGTTGGTTGTAGGCATTTACGAGTCCACTAGGCTTCATATGTCAGCTTTTCTACAACTCCTCCAACATGAACTCTTCCTAACTCTTGTCCTCTTTGCCAATTTGCCCTTTGTGAGGTGAAACTTCAGAGTTATTTTTGCCATGCATTTCTGTTTAGAACTGATGTTGGGATGCACATCTCCAACATTTGAGCTTTACAAAGTCTGAAAGGGCTGGCTTAGCAGTAGTGGGTCCCCATCCTTGGGACTCTTAAAGCAGAGGCTAGATGCTCAGTGGTGGGGTGTGTTGAGCTGGGGATCCATGGTCAGAGGGGGATTGAACTAGATGTGATTCATTGAAGACTTCATGTGTTGGGTAGACATGAGGCACATGGTTAGCAGCCCTGGAGAATGCAAAGTCATATTGAAGAGACAGAATAAGTGTGTGAAAGATAGCTTAGTATGTGCCACATGAGGGTTACAGAAAATGGAGCGAGTCTGGCAATGTGGGAAAGGGTGATGGTGCTGGTCTTGGAAACAAGGGCCCCAGGTACGAGGCCCAGACCTGGCTAACTAGCTCTGCGGCTAATTAATCTTTCTTACCCTGAACCTCAGTCTATCTGACAATGTAGAACATGCTTTGCACGCTATATGTTGCAAAGATCTGTAATGGAAGACACCGGGCTATTTGGTAAATAAATTGATCACTCCTCAAGAATTTATTGTATTTTTTTTTAAAGACTCTTCTTTTTTTAAAAAAAATTTATTTTTTGGCAATTGGGGTTAAGTGACTTGCCCAGGGTCACACAGCTAGTAAGAATCAAGTGTTTGGTCTGAGGTCGGATTTGACCTCAGGTCCTTCTGACTCCAAGGCCAGTGCTCTATCCACTGCGCCACCTAGCTGCCCCCCCCACAATTTTTTAATAACCCCCCCCCCCCCCCAGGCACAGGTGCTGGCTAAATGCTGAGCTAGGAATATACAACAAATACAATAGTCCCTGCCCTCAAAGAGATTCTGTTCACCTGGGGAGAGATCTCAATGGCTCAAGCTATGCAATGGGAAATCCTCCTCTTCCAAGAGGTTTCAGGCAAACCTTTGTCCGTCAATCACAAAATCACAGAAAAAACAGAATTGTCAGGGACCTCGGGGCCATCCTGAGCAAGAATCTCCTTTCCAGAATTCTCAAAAGTTGTCACCCAGGCTTTGCTTAAAGACCTTCTGGGAGGAAAAGCTACCATCTCTCATGGCAAACCATTCTATTTTTCCAAAGCTGTCATTGCTAGGCAGTTTGCCCTCATATTGAACGTAAATGGCCCCATCGCTCCTAGTTCTGTGGGGACCAGGCAGAATCTTTCATGTACTGGGCAGCCCTGAGTAACCTTGGGAAAAGATTTTATGGACTTTCCTCCCCCTGTGCAGAGACGTGGGAGTTAGGAAACTCTCTCCTTGAGGGTCTCTGGACTGGAGAGAGTCCTCACCAGGTTGGGAATTGCTGCTTTGCCAGGGGAAGCAGAGATTTCATTATCCGTGCACAGCTTCTGAATTCCCCACAGACCGACTCCCATTATTTGCTTTTCATTTTCAGATAATGCAATTAAACTAACAAACAAGGCAAACCTTAATGTCATGTTCACTGGTATCTTTCCAGAATCTACAAAGAGATATTTTGTCGAGATGTCAAAAGCCTCAGATGATAAACAGCCTCAGTCTTTTTGTTCCATATGGGAAAATGAAACTTTGGCAACTACTATAGGGGGAGAAACAATATATTCTTCTAAACCTTTGATTTTTTTTCCTTTAAAGAAAGGATAGTAAATATGTGACCTGTCAGCAAGGCTAACAGTAACCAGTGAAAAAGGGAAAAAACTCCTCACTGAATTCAGATGCATCACACATGACTGCCCCTCCACAATACTCTGCATTGCACCAACCCAGCCTTCTAGTTGACCCCCACACACATGCCCTTCCAAGTACTCTTCCCAATGCCTGGAATGCCTTCCCTGCTTACTTTCACTTCTTCAAATCCCTATCTTCTTTTACAATTCAGCTCAAGGGCTGCTTCTTCCAGGAAACTCTTCCTCTTCTGTGTAGTGGCTGTTCCCCTCTCCCTTCTCACTCTATGTGTATGTGTGTGTATAGGGATCAGTATCTGTATTTGTATCCATAACCATACTTAGGTTTCTGTTTTTGTTTCCCCTCTTGGTAGGTGATTAATGAATACTTCAGGACTGATTAAATTTCCAAGTCCCCTCCTCTGGCCTCCAATGAAGAGCTGGATTGTCTTCCAATGATTCCTTCTCCCACAGATTATCAACAATTGAACATTTTCCCCCAAACTGAGAAAAGCAACTTTTCAGCAGCCAGAGTGTCAAGAAAGGTGACCTCATCTGACTCATTTAGTGTTGAGTAGACTTGTTGGGTCTTGTTATAAGTCACAATTGCTTGGAGGTGGCATCCTTAAAATGCCTCACCTCCGAGTAGAAAAAAATTAGCTCGAACCTCAAGATTGATCCACAAGAATTTATTGTAGCGCTCATTGACCCTGATTGATGCTGAAGTACAAACACTGGAGTGGGGTGGAGCCATTGGCCCAAAGCCACCCCAAGAGAGCTCCAGCGTGCCAGTCCTTGGTGTGGGAAGCCTGGAACTCCCTGCTTTTCTGCTGGAGTTCCCAGGCTCAGCTTATCTTTCTTCAGAATTAGGGCTTTCAAGTCATTTTGTGATGGCCGAATAACAAATGGGAATAATTCTTCCATTCATGGAAGGAATCCTTTTAAGCTGGGGGGGGGGGTGTCTCAGGCTGGGGAGGGGCATACAGTGAGTTCACAGAATAGAACAATAGAATGTGACAGCTAGGAGAGGCCTTAGAGGTCATATAAACCAAAGCTTTCAGGCAGAGCCTAAGGCTCGCAAAGTGTGAGGGTGTTGGCCAACATCTCCCAGTACATTAGCAACAGCACTGAAAGGAGAATTCTTTCCTCTTTAAGAATTTTACTTCCCCTCATTCCCTTCCTTCCCCCTGTTTTGTTAATGCTGTGGACATGCATATAGGTCTATATGAGGGATCTCAGATGCATTCAGTGGAGAGAACTCTTGGTGTGGGAATTTCCTCAGTGAAGGTCTTGGTCCATTTAGGACATGGTAGATGGCCCAGATCACACAGAGATGAGGCGATACACAGGCCACAAACCTTGTGTCCAGAGTGAGATTAGGATCCAGGTCTAAACTAAATCTAACATCTAAAACTCCATCTACTCCCTTATTTCTAACGGTATATTGTTTTATAAACTGATTAAAGTGCTATTTGTGAAAATGATTCTCATTAGAAATGTTGCTAAAAATGCCCTGATACTGTAGCTAGCTGTGTAAGCAGATGGATAAACTTTCACACTTGGCTGGTCGATTGATTGATTCTCTGCCCTTATCCCTTTTTTCTATTTAAGCCTTTTTTTTTTTTTAAAGTCCACATGTTCACTGAGGCTGAAAGTCGTAAGTGTCATGGGGGCTAATGTTGTATTTCACTCATGAGGTAGTGAGCTCCCTGACATTGGAGGCATTAAAGTCAATGATGAATAATTGTTTGTTAAGGATGTTCACAAGATTATAGATTTAGAAATGGAGGGGACTTTAAATGTCATCTAATCTAATATGTTCCTCCCAATTTTACAGACAAGGAAACTAAGACTTGGAGTGGAAAAACTAATGGGTCACAGATTTATGGCTAGTCAGTCCCAGAGATAACACGTGACTGAGCTGGATTTGAACTTGTTTTAGAGGAAGCATGTCCAGAGGAAGAGAATAATTTTCCACTCTGTAACATCTACCCATCATCCCTAGTCTTGCTACCTAGGGTCAACCAAAACAAGTTAGTCAATCAGTCAATAAATAATGATTTATTAAGCACCTGTGTGTGCCAGGCACTATGCTAATCACCGAGGATACCAAGGCAATAGGCTGTCCCTGCCCTCAGGGAGCTCACAATGTAGTGGGGGAGTCAACCAGCGAACAAATATGTACAAGTTATATGCTGGATAAGAGGAAATAATTAACAGGGAAGGCACTAGAATTAAGAAGAGTTGGGAGAGGCTTCCTGTAGAAGATCAGACTTTAGCTAGGACTTGGAAGAAGTCAGGAAAATGAGGTGGCAAAGATGAGGAGGAAGGGCATTCCAGGCGTGGGGGACGACTAGTCCAGAGAAAATGCCTGGAGCCAAAAAGATGGAGGGGCTTGTTAGTGGAATAAGTAGGAAGCTGGTTCCTGTTCCCTGGGTTAGCCCTTTAACTATTTGATGACAGATATGGTCCCTGTCTCCCAGGTCCTCTCTTCTTCACAATTCCAAACTTTCTTCAATGGGAATGAACTCAAGGCCCTTTCTGTTCTTCTCCATTTTCTTTGTACGCTAGAGTTTAGCAGTGCCCTTCCTAACATGTGATGCTCCAATTAAACCCAAGACTCTGGGTGGAGTCTGGCCAGAGCGGAGGACAGTGGGACCATCGAATGCCTCTTCCTGGAAGCCATGCTCTTCTCAATAGGGTTCAGGTGTCATTAGTTGTGTGCCATCATCTTGTGAAGCTCAAACGGTGTAATCTGTATATGGCACTTGGCAAACATCATTCATTTATTGTGATAGTTTATTATCATTATCATTATTATTACTATTCCAGGCTGTCTGGGGCCTTCTTAAACGTGCCAGTTCTTGTGCCTGGGGTGCAGTTGTTTTGGGATGGAATTGCCATAGCTTCCATACTAGATCTCTTTGCAGTCATTGGTATATCCACTTCAAGTGTTTTCTAAGATGGCCCTTCAGTGGGAGGCACGTGTTTTTCCTTTTTGCGATTTTATTTTTGTGTTGTATTGAAAAGAATAAAAGATGTCATAGGTTTTCTGCTGAAAAAACAAAGTGTGATAGAGTAGTCAGTTGTTAAGTGAAGGAAAAACAGAGTTTATGGATTAGCAAGCACGTCCCAGATCTTGGGCAGCCAAACCAGGACCTTTCCTTGCTGTGAAATTGTCCTTCTCTCTTGCCTGCTTGGTTCGGGGCTCTTTCCTTCCCTAGTAGCTGTTGTGGTTGCTGCTGCTAGCTTTGTGCTCCATCACTGGGAGTCACAAAGAGCTCATTGACCCTGACTGATCCCGAAGTACAAAAACTGGAGTGGGGTGGAGTCATTGGCCCAAAGCCGCCCCAAGAGAGCTCCAGCGTGCCAGTCCTTGGGGTGGGAAGCCTGGAGCTCCTGGCTCTTCTGCTGGAGTTCCCAGGCTCAGTTCATCTTTCTTCAGAATTAGGGCTTGCAAGTCATTTTGTGATCACCAAATAACAAAGAGCAGATCATGGCCCTGTTAGCGCAATTAGGCAAGAGGATAATTAGAAAGGAAAGCTCTTCAGTTTTCTGACTTAAACTGATAGGAAAGGTCAGGTGGCTGATGAAAGGTGCCCTAAGCTTTGATGAGCTCTAAATTTTGATTAATTAGTAAATTTTATCCCCCTTCAGATGTGGGACAGCTTTTCTATTGATCTATCCAATTAAGTATGAGGAAAGCAATAAAATCCTTTACACTAAGATGAGTGAATTTCACCTTGAAATATCTTATGATGCTGACAATGCCACAGAAGGTAATCTATTAAGTCTGGAAGACTGAGGCTCACAGGTTGAGAGCCAGTAAAGAGCTTTGAGGTGGTTGGGTCTGACTGCTGCCTTTTATAGATAAAGAAGCTGAGGCCCAGAGAGGTGAATTAACTAGCCTAAAATAAATAGCAGAGTGGGAACTTGAGGCCAGGTACTGTGATTCCAAGTGCAGACATATACCACACTTTTCCTCCTTTTCTTTTTTAAAATTGCTTTTCATTTCTTCTTTCTCTTCTCTTCTCTTCTCTTCTCTTCTCTTCTCTTCTCTTCTCTTCTCTTCTCTTCCTTTCTCTTCTCTTCTCTTCTCTTCTCTTCTCTTCTCTTCTCTTCTCTTCTCTTCTCTTCTCTTCTCTTCTCTTCTCTTCTCTTCTCTTCTCTCCTCTTCTCTTCTCTTCTCTTCCTTTCTCTTCTCTACTCTTCTCTCCTCTCCTCTCCTCTTCTCTCTTCTCTTCTCTTCTCTTCTCTTCTCTTCTCTTCTCTTCTCTTC
>NW_020954577.1:17989230-18015183 GCF_900497805.2 Vombatus ursinus | reverse complement strand
TCTCTTCTCTTCTCTTCTCTTCTCTTCTCTTCTCTTCTCTTCTCTTCTCTTCTCTTCTCTTCTCTTCTCTTCCCTTCTCTTCTCTTCCATTTTCTTCTCTTCCAATTTCTTCTCTTCTGTTGTGGCATGTCTGGGATGTTTATTTCCAACCCCATTCTATTGGTCATTCATTGAAGTTCTCCAGTGTGTTATGTGGACATGCCATCCAGTGATACAGATGGTATCCCATTTATTCCTGCCCATTGTGTGCAACTCTTGTTCATGTGTTTGTGTTTTCTGATAAATTCAGCACTGAGGGTCCACTCAATGTTCCAGGGACCATCCTCACTCAAAAAAAAAAAAGTGAGGACACCAACATTAGCCCAAGACAATGTCTGTGCTAAGAGTTCCTGGCTTCCAAAGAAGGGAAGGGGTGGTCAAAAAAGGAAAGTCACCAATGTAAACCTTGATAAAAACATGCCTTACATAAACCATTTCTCATTTGGACCCTCTTCCTCCTGCCCTGCCCTGGCCTGCCCTGGCCATGTGACTTGGATGGTACCATGGAGTTGGATGGCAATGTTCCATTATGACAAATAGCCAGATGGCCCAAGGAGCTCCAGGACTCCATCCAAGCTGGCTCAGATCCCTGATCGTGGAGATTTGTATTACTTTGCTCAATGGAAGAACATAGCAAACTCCTGATTAACCTCTCACTTCACCACATGGGTTTTGAAATCCATGAAACTCTATATCCCCTCAGTAGAGCAACAGAAATGTTCATCTTCCATTCAGCAGCCCCCATGGCTGCCCCTTCTACTGCCACCATTTGGATATGCTCCACTAGCTACTTTGAAGCTGAAGGAGGGTCTTTCTTGGACTAGCCTTTCCAGGCAGTCACTGCCTCTGGCTCAGCTCCCACTCTTTACTTAGTCAGCAGTCACCCCACAAAGATTCCTATCTCAGACCATCCTGTTAGTACTGGAAGTTGCTAAAATAACAACACAAAAGTTGTGTGGCTGAAAAGAAAAACAACAATGTTGATTCCAGGGGCTGGAGGGTTTTTAGATGGGACTCCAAACACCAACACCTGGCAAGGTGCTTAAAGGAAAATATAACCAGGACAACCAGAGCCTGCACTGTGCCTTGGGCTGGGTCTGTGTCTGTAGGGAAAGGTTCAAGATCAAGTCCTTGGTGGAATTCCAGCTAGTATAGATGTAATATCTTTACGCAGAGACAGGAATGGAGAGAATAAACTGGGGGATTTGAAGTAAAGCAGACTTCTGCCCCAGATACTTATCAGCAGTATACTTTGGGCAAGTCACTGAATCTCTCTGAACCTCAGTTTTTTCTTCAGTAAAATGGGGATAATATTAGCACCTCCTCATTGGGACTGTTGGGAGGATCAGATGGAATAATGTGTGTTCATCTTAAAGTGTGATGTAAATATCAGCTATTCTTTCTCAGTTCTTGAAGAAGTGGGACCAGGGGGTGGTTAGCTGGGTGCATGAGTCATTTCAACTGCAAATGAAAACCTCTTTATGTCCAAACTGATCTAATTGGTTAAAACCAGTCATGAATAGGTCAGGAAAGACCTGAATCAACCCACCCCAGATTTCGCTCTGCTTTGATACGGGTACAGGTGGATCTGAGCATTAACAATATCCTGTGTGGACCTCTGTAAGTAACAGCTTCTTCTTCTTTTTAAAGTATTTTAGTAATGTAATTAGAATTCATTCACAGAGGCACAGTAAAACGGTGTATCATAATTTATGACATTGTGTCTTTGGATTTTTAGTGTATCATTGTAACGTATTTAACCACAAAGTGAGGCCTTAAGGATTAAGTCGATGAACCGGAAAATCAGAAAACCTATAGTACTTTTAATAATACTTTCCAGATGAGCTTTTTTTCTTCTTCTTCCAGTTTTAGAAAGTATTTAGTTAAGTTAATTGGTTACATTAATATTTCAAAAGGTAAAGAAACAGCTCCGTTCTGAGTTTGGAAGTTCAGTAAATGGGGAGGATAGAGCACCAATGCTTTACAAGAGCACAGTGTACACCATTAGATTCTCCCTGATATCTGTATTTTCCTCAAGGCACATTAGACACTGGGGAAGATACACTAATTCTTCTGGATCATTGTCCAACTCAGGCCAGCATTTCCAACTTAAATGATTCTGAAGGGGGATAGTGACTGTACTTCCAAATCTAAGCAAGCTCTCAGCTTGTCCGTGATTATTTATGACTCCTTGGATTACAAAGAAGAAATCTGGGTGTTTTCCTAATCCTTATAATTAGTAGAGTTGGCAGTGATGGAGCTTTTTACAGTTATTTTTGCTAAGTGTATTTCCCTCCATCCCATTTTCCCTCCCCCTGTTTATTCTACTCTCTCCTCTTTCACCCTATCCCTTCTCTTAAGAGTTTTGCTTCTGACTACCCTCTCCCCCAAACTGCCCTCCCTTCTATCACCTCCTTGCCTTCTCTTCTCCTCTTCCTCTCCTACTTTCCTGTAGGGTAAGATAGATTTCTAAACCCAATTGAGTGTGTATGTTATTCCTTCTTTGAGCCAATTCTGATAAGAAAAAGGTTTACTCGCTCCCTCTCACCTCCCGCCTCTTCCCCTCCACTGCAAAAGCTTTTTCTTGCCTCTTTTATGTGAGATAATTTACCCCATTCTACTTTTCCCTTTCCCTTTCTCCCAGTACATTCATCTTTCTCACCCCTTAATTTTATTTTTTTTATATATCCCTTCGTATTCAACTCACACCTGTGCCCTCAGTCTATATATATTCCTTCTAACTGCCCTCATAAATGAGAAAGCTCTTTTGAGTTACAAGTATCATCTTTCCATGCAGAAATGTAAACAGTTTAACTTTATTAAGTTAATTATGATTTCCCTTTCCTTTTTTACCTTTTTATGCTTTTCTTGAGTCTTGTATTTGAAAACAAAATTTTCTATTTGGCTCTGGTCTTTTCATCAAGAATATTTGAAAATTGGGGCAGCTAGATGGTGCAGTGGATAGAGCTCCGGCCCTGGAGTCGGGAGAACCTGAGCCCTCAGTCTGAGCTTCATACACTTGACACTTCCTAGCTGTGTGATCTGGGCAAGTCACTTAACCTCATTGCCTTGGGGGGGGAATGAATATTTGAAAGTATTCTATCTCATTGAATGTCTATTCTCCCCCTCCCCCCAAAGGATTATACTGTTTTGCTGGGTAGGTGATTCTTGCCTTTTTTTTTTTTGCTCCTTTGCCCTCTGGAATATCATATTCTAAGCCCTCCAATCCTTTAATGGAGAAGTTGCTAAATCTTCTGTTATCCTGACTGTGGCTCCACAATACTTGATTTTTTTTCCCTTCTGGCTTCTTGCATTCTTTTTTCCTTTATCTGGGAGCTCTGGAATTTGGCTATAATAGTACTGGGAATTTTCATTTTGGGATCTCTTTTAGAAGGTGATCAGTGGATTCTTTTAATTTCTATTTCACCCTCTGGTTCTGCAATGTCAGGGCAATTTTCCTTGATAATTTCTTGAAAGATGATGTGTAGGCTCTTTTTTTTTAAATCATGACTTTCAGGTATTTCAATAATTTTAAAATTATCTCTCCTGGATCTATTTTCAGCTCAGTTGTTCTTTTTTTTTTTAATGAGATATTTCACATTGTCTTCAATTTTTTCAGTCTTTTGGTTTTGTTTTATTCTTTCTTGATTTCTCATAAAGTCATTAGGTTCCATTTGTTCCATTCTAATTTTTAAGGAATTATTTTCTTTGGTGAGCTTTTGTACCTCCTTTTCCATTTGGCCAATTCTGCCTTTTAAGACATTCTTCTCCTCATTGGCTTTTTGGACCTCTTTTACCATTTGGCCTAGTTTGTTTTTTAAGGTGTTATTTTCTTCAGTATTTTTTCTTTTTGTGTCTCCTTTACCAAGCTGTTGGCTCATTTTTCATTGTTTTCTTGCATCGCTCTTATTTCTCTTCCCAATTTTTCCTCTACCTCTCTTATTTAATTTTTTTAGAGATCTTCCATAGCCTGAGATCAATTCATATTTTTCTTGGAGGCTTTGGATATAGGAACTTTGACTTTGTTGCCTTCTGAATGCGCGTTTTGATCTTCCTTGTCACCATAGTAACTTTTTACAGTCAGAATTTTTTCTGTTTGCTCATTTTCCCAGTCTATTTCTTGACTTTTAACTCTGTTAAAGTAAGGCTCTGCTTCCAGGGCGGAGGGTGCACTGTTCCAAACTTCAGGAGTTTTGTGGAGCTGTTTTCAGAGATACTTCTAGGGACCTGTAAGTTTTTAGTTCTTCCAAGGTGGTATGATCTAAGGAGAGGCGTTTCCTATTCTCCTGGCCTGTGCTCGGGTTTGTGAGCAACCACAAGCACTCTTTTCTATCCTGAAACTGTGAGGAGGGTCCCTGTTCCATTGTGGTCACAAGCTGTTATGTGCTAGTACTCCTCCTTACCCTTAGACTGCCACCCAGAACTGCAACCCAGATCAGAGTATGGGCAAAACCATAGAATCCTGCCTCAGTGCTAGCAAAGAGATCCCTGTAGTTTACTTCTGACCAGTCATTTCACCCCCTTGCCATCTGTGGACTGAGAGCTCTGGAAGCAGCTGCTACCACTGCTAATTCAATGGCTCCCAAGGCTACTCCTGGTTTGCTGGGTCTGGGTCTGTGCTGGTGTGGCTGTGCTGGACTGTGCTCCACTCTAATTCAGGTGTGACAAGACCTTTCCTGCTGACCTTCTAAATTGTATTTGCCTGGAAAATTATTTCACACCATCCTTTTGTGGGTTCTGCCATTCCAGGAATTGTTTTATGCCATTATTTAAAGGTGTTTGGAGGGGCTTTAGGGAGAACTCAGAGGAGTCTATGTCTTTTCTCCGCCATCCTGACTCCCCCCCCCCCAACCCCAAGCAAGAGCTTCTTAATGAGGATTATGCTGCACGTACACACTCAAGTGATTTATTTATGACCAGTGAATGCTTTTGTTAAAATTCTTTTATGAAGGAGAAAGTATTGCTTTTGATAAATAAATCAGTTGTTCTTTCAATTTTATCTCCATCCTTTTATCTTTTAGCCAGCTACAGAGAGGAAATGTATAATGTAGCTACAGAGTCAGCCCCCTGGAAAGCAGATGAGCAATCGGCTTTCCCTTTAGGGTCTCTGCACGCTTGAGAGCTAGAGCTTTCAATCCCCCCTCACATCTTCTGGAATGGAGGCATTTCTTAATTGATTGAGAAGTTCAGTGTGCATTCAAAGTTATGACACTGTTCATGCCTTAGAGGAATTCAGCTCTAAGAAAAGTCAAGGTGGTCATGGGTTTGAAAACTCAGACTGAGACCAAGCTGATGTGGCATTATTGGGCATTCAGCTGAAAGTATGCTAAGGAGATGGAAATTGAGAATCTTTATTCATGCAGCTCTTACCCTCCTCTAGTCTAATCTATACAATATGTACAATATGGCATGCACTGGGCAGCTGATTTGCCTGAAGTTGATCAATCCACTCCAGTCCACTCCAGTCCACTCCAGTTTAATCCAGTCCAATCTAGTTCTGGCCAGTCTACTCTAATCCAGTCCAACCCAATCTGATCTATCCAGTCCCTTCCAATACTATGTGATTTGATTGAATCCAATCTAGTCCAAACCAATCCTATAATAATATTTTAAATATACATGATATTTATATACATTTAGATACATGATTAAATATCATGAGTACTTGATGCCATGCTACCAGATGGGCATAGAAAGAAGAAAAGGAAAAGGCTCAGGCCTTCAGGGAGATTATAGCCTAGTGTGGAAATGAAAGACATAAGCAGAGAAATTCACTAACAGCTGGAGATTCAGGATGAGCCTTGCATAGTTCAGGATCTGGCACCTGAGATGAGCCTTGAAGGAAGACAGAGAGCCTCAGAGGTGGTGGAGAGCCAACAATGCATTCCAAGTATGGGGTACAACTTGTACAAGAGTTTGTAGGTAGGAGATGTAATGTTGCATGTGGGGAATGGCACATAGTCTAGTTCAGCTGCAATATGGAAGATATGAAGGAGATAAGTGGAAAAATGAGCTTGGAAATGTCACCGGGAAGGGCAGGCTCAAAGGAACTTGGAGGACATTTCCATCAATGGTTGGGAGCTCTTTTTTCTATGAATGATGTGATCAGATCTAGAGTCAGTAACTTCCTGCTGTCCCATTTTAATAGGGAAGACATCTGGCTTTGAGAGGTACAATCTGAGGTATTGGTATAAGACAAAGGATACATGAAAAGGACCTGGGCGTCTGGCCACTTGTTCTAAAGGACTACTCTCTGTACAAAGCCGACAAATAGTAGGAATCGTCGAGCAGCAGCACTTCAGAGATGGTCATTGTTTTTTGGGGGATGTTGATGGTTCAAGTCATTGTAGTGACTGTGATTATGATGGATACTGAAAATGAAATCCCTTACCTTGCCTTGTGTGGATGTGTGGCACATCAACTCTTAGAGTCTTATTGTACAGTTCCAGATCAATACAAAGAAACTAGAGGTCTACAGTAGGGCAAGTAGGACAATCAGAAGGATAAGTACTCTGTTCTCTGAGGACAGACTAAAGGGATTAGGTCCTCTTTCTGAAAAGACTGGGAGGGGATTAATGGAAATCTAAGGAATGATGAATAGAAATATACTTAGTCAATAAACACCAATCGGACTAGATGGACACAATTAACAGTTTGTTAAGCTTTCAGGCTCTTGTGGCTTTTCTAATGCTGTTATCCCCTCCAGGAATAGCCTATAAGCCATTAATTAAGATGGGATTTAAGCCAAGTGTTGAAGGAAGCTGGGAAAGGAGAACAATTCCAGTCATGAGGGACAGACATTGAAGAGGCTTCAGGAAGTGGGACATGGAGTGAAGGAGCAGCCAGGAGGCCTATGTTGGTGGATTGCAGAGTATATGGATAAAAATAAAGTATAAGAAGACTAGGGGTTAGGTTGGGGAGGGTTTTAAATGACAGAAGCTGTTACAGTTAATCTTCAAGGTAATAGGGAACCAGCAATGTTTGTTGAGCTGGGTTCTGACCTGAACTTTATGGTCAAGCCTGAAATTTAGGGAGGTCACTTTGGCAGCTGAGCAAAGAATGGACAAGATCTGACAACAGGTTGGATTTGGGAGGTGGTGAGTGAGAGGGATGCATAGAAGACATCACCAAGCTTTTAAGTCTGGGTGGCTGGAAAGATTGTGACTGGCAGGAGGATGGATTGGAGTGCGGACAGACTGGAGACCCGAAGACCGATCAGAAGGCTAAAGCAAAAGTCCAAGAAAGAGCTGGTGAGGTCCCAAATGCGAGTGATGATGGCATGAATGGAGAAAAGGGGACACCTACAGGACATGTGGAAAAGACGTGGTGACTAATCCAGTTTATGGGATGGGAGAGAAGCAGCACAGATGATCCCAAGTTTTTCAGACTGGGTCATTAGGAGGATGGTGATGCCACCAGCAGAGATGTGGAAGCTAAAGAGAAATATGCTCTGTTCCATCTTAGACATCTCAACTTAGAGACGTCCACAGATCTTCCACGACGACTATAGTTTATGCTAATTCCATCTCCCACAGTCCCTCGGGCAGTAATTTGTTCTTTGAGCTCAATAAATAGTGAATGATTGATTTTCTTGCATGGAGACTTCATTGAAATAGTAGTTATTATACTAAACTTTGACTTATGGCGATGAGAGATATGATTTCCAGTATTAAAGTGAACACAATTTGATTTGATCTTGGAGTCAGCAAGGCCTAGGTTCAAATCCAACCACGGACACTTACTGGATACATGACCCTGTTGTTTTGAGTAGTAAGTGAAATAGTAAATGGTTTTTAAACCTTTAAACATATATGTATGTATATATACATATATGAACACACACATCTATCTATCTATCTATTTATCTATCTATCTATATTAACGTGAGTTGTTATCATCATCATCACTATCCTCCTAGGGTAGAATTAATCTGGACGAGGTGCTCAAATTGCTAAGGGCAACAAAATGCTTTCTAAATGTTTCCCCATATTGTTTATCCTTCCCTCCTCCCCCACTCCAGAGCCATTTTTGTTCTATGCTTCCTGGTGCAAAGATCTAGGGTTTTTAGCGGGCCCCTGATGAGTCAGCCAGCCATGGGGTACGCCAGCCATGGAAGCATTAGCCGCCCTCAGCCCTGTGGAGGGAGGTACAGAATGCACTAGCTTCCTAACCCTCTTCTAGGCTCTCATCACATTTCATCTGTGTCATCAAGTCCAGGCCCAGGTACCGTTTTTTGGGAAAGACAAGACTGAGTGTATCCAGAAGAAAGCAAACCCCTAGTTAACATCTGTCAGTAATGATTGTTGTTATTGTTCAGTTGTTTTCCAGTTGTGTCTGACTCTTCTTGACCCCATTTGGGGGTTTCTGGGCAAAGATACTGGAGCAGTTTGCCATTCCTTCTCCAGCTCATTTGACAGATGAGTAAACTGAGACAAGCCAGGTTAAGTGACTTGCTTAGGGTTACACAGCTAGTAAGTGTCTGAGGCAGGATTTGAACTCAGGAAGATGGGTCTTCCTGAGTCCAGACCCGGCCCTCTGTGCACAATGGCGCCCCCTAGCCGCCCTCAGAAAGAGAACTAGAGAACCAACCCTATCAGGTGTGGTGGAAGGACCTTGGTGCAGCTGATCTGGAGAAGGGAAGACTTCAAGTACATGAGGGCTTCCCGGAGTGATGGCGCAGAGGGCAGAGCCAGGAGCAAGCGTGGCAGTGTCAGAGACAGGTTTACATTTCATGGAACGAGATGCCTCCTAATGTTCAGAGCTGCCCCAGGATGGATCGCGCTGCTTCACGACGTGGGGGACTCCCTCTCTGTGGGGTCCGGCAGCAGACAGTGGATGGCCACTGGCCTGGGCGAGGTCCCTTCTAAGTTCTGAGAGTGGCCCAGAGGTGGAGCCGGGTAGGCCCCTCAGGGGTGGCTGTGATCAGGCTTGTTGGAGGTCTGGGTGCTCTGCTGATCGCCCCCGGGGCTCAGCCCTATGTGGGGTGGAGTCCATGCCCATGTCAGGGCGCCAAGCATTTTATCCTGCGAGGTCTGTGATCCGCGGACAGCCGCAGATCTAAGCCCAGGCCTGTCCCCGGGAGGTTTCCTCAGCAGGAGCCTGGGGCTGGGGCACACGCTCTTCTCCTTCCTCCTTTCTCCCGTTGTTGTACCACGCTGGCTTCAGCTGACACCATGCACCAGCACGGGGGGTGGATAGCGGACCGAAGGCCGCCAGGAAGCGCAGTCATCTTTAGTCACTAACAGAGTACGGCGGATAGAAACCTGGGCTCTGACACCTGCTGTAGGTGTGACCTGGGCTCCTCACTCCACCCTCTCAGGGTCCCAGGCAGCCGTCAAGGACTCTAGGTTGCAGGAGAGCTGCTGATCTGAGCTGATGGAGGAAGCTTCCTACACAAGTCATAGGCCCAGACCCACCAGCTGACCGACTGACAAAAGCTGCCTCCTTCCAGCGTCCGGAGTAAGAGCTTCCGGTGGATGTTCAAAGCCCTCCTCCCCCCACCCTTCCCAGTCTTCTTATCCTCACTACCCTCCACGGACTCTGAGATCCAGTGAGTCCGGCCTCCGTGGGGCGTCTCACAAAGATGCTCCGTTTCTGTCTCGGTGCCTTTTTACTGGCTTTCTCCTCAGTTCTGCCGCCTCACCTCCCTGGCGTTCTTCAAGTCCCAGCCACCTCCTACAGGAAGCCTCCCTGGACCTCCCTTAATGCTGCAGCCTTCCTTCCATTAATTCTTTCCCATTTATATTGGTGGCTTCTTTGCACAGTTGTTTAAAGTTGTCTCCTCCATGAGATTGCAAGCTCCTTGAGGGCAGGGCTTTCTGCCTTTGTTCTTTCCCCCAACACGAAGCAGAGTGCCTGGCACACAGGAGGCACTTGGATGTTTATTGACTGGCTGAGGGCAGTTTCTCTGGAAAGCAAATCTTCACAACCAAATTATTGCTCTTTTGAAATAGCGGTAACCAAGAGGCTTCCTCGGTCCATCAGTCTTCTTTGTGCTGGGGAGGTGGGACAAGGAAAAGACCACAAGGGCAGTCGAGTCAAAAGGCTTCGTGGTTTCATGACAGAAATTGGTCCAGACATAAAGAGTTTGGATGTACTTTGCACAGCTCTGCTGAGATCCAGCTTCAAAGGCTTTTCTGGGGCACAGAAAATTCCAGTTATGGCTCAGTGAGCGGCTCTCTGGTGTTAGGAAAATAAGTGCTAGGTCAATAGGATAGGGATATTCTTAACATCTATGTATATAAGGATTTTATTGTCTCTCTCTGTAGATATCAATACTTATGTTAATTTAACAGCAATCATTTAGTGGTAAATGGTTGCAAATCTATAGTCAATGAAGAATTAAGAAGGAGCGTGGGCCAGAGAACAGTGAAGTACACTAACAACTGGGGAGACAGGGAACATATGAGGAATCTTAAAGAAAGCTTAGAGGTAGGGGTGAGGGTGCAGAGTGTTTTGGTCATAGGGGAAAGACAGTGCAAGTGGGGAGATGGGAGGCGGAGGTCTGCACTCCAATCAGTAAGCATTCATTAAGCTCCTACTGTGTACCAGGCGCTGTGCTGAGCACTGGACACCAGCTGATGACCCCAATCATCTCCTGACGTCTTCATGCGCCATACAACTCTTTCTGGACGCAGGAGGGCCTTCCTCTTACTGTAGTGAATTCCAGGTTCTCCATCATCGGGAATGTGTCAATTCCTAGAGAAGGCCAGGAATCCAGGTGTGCTCATGCCCTCTCTTGGTGCTTACACTCAGTCCTGGGAGCTCCTTGAAATAAATATGGTCTTGGTCCTGCCCAACTTTCCATGGTGTCTTGAGCAAAGTCAAGTTCTCTAAGGCTTTGGCTGCTCTTTGGAGCTATCAGGCCTAGATTTGGAGTCAGAAGGTCTGAATCCCCGAACCCTGGCTCTGCCACACTGGGTGTGACCTGGGGTAACCCATCGATCCATCAATCCACTGAGCAGCATTCATCAGCTTCCTTCTGTGTGCCAGGCCCTGGGACCCAACCACCAAATGACCTTCCCTTCCCCTCTGGGCCCAGGCTCGTTTCTTTAGCTAGCTGGCCTCTGAGGGTCTTCCAGCCTGGAGCTCTATGATCCTCTGATGTCATTGGTTGCTTTTGTGGGTTGGCTTTTTCTGAGTAGACCCAGCTGCTGCCATTAGGAGGACAAGAAGAATCATGAAGGCCAAGGAGCTTGGCAGAAGAAAGGCAGAGATACCCCAGCTAGCTTGGTGAGTAGCTAGTCTGGGAGCCAAGAAGCCTTGGAAGTGAGCCCTTCCCTCTGTGCCCACCACTCCGTGGTGGATCAGAAGGGCAGGGATCCACTGAGGTGGGGCATCTGGCTCCATCTGAGATGATTTTGAGCCCTCCAGAGCCTGTTCATGGCCCTTGTGGCTGCCTAAGGAACACTTGGTGTCTGCTTGCCTGGGTGATTGGCCAGGAAGTGGCGGGTAGAGATGCAGAGAGCAATCAGCTGAGCTGGGGGCCAGTCTGGTCCCAAGGTCCCAGAGGAGGCTGCTTGCCTCTGGCTCCTGGCTAATCTTCCACAGCTCATTATTCTTTTGTTTAATGTAAACAACCCTAGCTGAATGTACACACCCCAGCTTTAGAAATGGGAGTTTGTCACAGGCTTTTGTTATCACTAAATCTCAGCATCTCTGAGCTGTAAGGTAACTCTGAGTCCAGCCCACATTTCCTTAGCTTTGTCCTTTTGCTTTGGGGGGCAGGAGAGGAGAAGGGGAGAGGATCCTGACCTGTGACTGTATTGATCTAGGGACCTCCCAGTGTGGAAACTTCCTTCATGGCTGCAGGGTCTTCTGGCCACTTAGAGAATGAATGATCCTTTATTAAATACTTTGTGCTAAGCACTGGAAATGCCAGATCAAATAGTGAGACAGCCACAGCTCTCAAGGATCTCCCATCTTCCTAGGGGAGCCTGGTGGGCTGAGAGGCTAGAGGCCTTGCCTAGGGTCACACAAAACAAGACATAAAGCTAGGAAGGCCTTCCTGACTCCAAAGCCGCTTTCCATCCACTGCCGCTGTCTTGTTGAATTGTGTGTTTGAGTTCTGACGAGCACAGTAAAGGTCAAGGCATTTACTGTTCCTACTTTAAAAAAAAAATGTGGAAGAGGAACTGCCATCAGAGAGGGGGGATCTCTACCCTCCCCTCTCCCCTGCACGTGGCCGTGACCTTAGAAGATGTCCCGGTTACCTGGCCTTTTTGGTTGCAGTCCCACCAAAGCTCAAGGACTGGGCATTGAGAGGGTGGCATGGATATGGCATCCCATTCCCAGCCTTCATCAGAATTGCTTTAATCTTGCTTACAGGAAGGAGATTAGATCTGGTGAAGATTAGAAACCCGGCCCTGGTTTTAGGAGGGTCATGTGGAAAATCCCCAGGCTGAGCTCCTTGGGCCCTGCCCAGGAGTTACTGGGTATTTGTTTATTTTTATGCCCAGTCTCTCCTTTAATGGCTTGCCAGTTTTATCTTTAAATCTTGGAGAAGCCCTGTTTATCTGGATGCGGCCATGCCAAAGCTTCCAGCCTTCCCCAAGACTTTGGAGACGCAGGTGAGGTTAATGCGGTTCTGGATGCTGAGGATGCAAAGAAAAGGAAAAAGCAGAGCCTAGAAAGGCCCAGCTCTAATGGGGAGGTTCTGGAGCCCTGAGGAGGCCTTCACGCCTCCTCAGGAATTCATCTGAGCCTTGCAGCCTGCAAGGAGGGTATGGATTTTATCCCCATTTTATAGAAGAGCAAACTGAGGTTCCAACAATTGTGAGTTGCCCATGGCTATACAGAGAGCATATGTCAGAATCAGGATTTGAAAACACTTAGACATCAGCGGATGTTTCTTCACAACTTATTCTAGCAATGGCGGAAGTGCGTCTCTCTCCGCAGAACGTCCACCATTTGTCTCCGCAGTGTTTGCGCCTGGTCTCGTATTCCTGCCCATCCTGAATGTTCTGGTAACCCCTGCTCACCCCTTGGGGCCTACTGAATTCCTAACTGTCCTTTAAACACCCCCTCAAAGCCCCTCTCCTCCAGGAAGCTCTCCCTTCCCCACCGGCCGTGTGGTTGGCTACTACCCGGGAGGCTGGTGCCCGACGGTGGGGAGGGGCCTCAGCTGAGGAGGAGAAAATGAGAAGGTACCATCTCCGAGGTCTTGAACTGTGTAGTGTGGGGGAGGCAGTCAGTGAATCCTCAGCCACCACTTATGAAGCACTTATTATGATCCTGTCACTATGCTAGGCACTGGGGCTATCTGATTCAAAAGTGAATCAGGCCCTGCCTTCCAGGTGCTTTTTGTCTAGTAGATAGAGCCCTGCCGGTAGGATCAGAGGATCTGAGTTCAAATCCTGTGGTGTGGCTCACTGGCTTTGAAACTCCGCGTGTCCTTTCACTTTCTATGAAGTGAGGCTGGTAGACTGAATAAATGATCCCCTGGGTCCCTTTCAACTCAAAACTTAGGATCCTGTGAAATCTATGACCATTAATAAACTTCAGAATAAGTACATCCTAAGTGGAGTGGATTCTCTTTAAAAGAGCAGAAGACACACTGGGCTTTTTTTAGCTGATAGCTTTGAGACTGTGAGATTGAGGGAGCTACACGCAACGAGGTGGTGCAGTGGATAGAATGCTGAACTCAGGGTCAGGAGACCTGAGTTCAAATCCAGCCTCGGACCTTTATTAGCTTTGTGACCTTAGGAAAATCACTTAACCTTTGTCCACCTTGGTTTCTTCAGCTGAAAATGGGGACAATAGTGCTTATTTTCCGTGGTTTTTGCCAGGATCAAATGAGATAGCATTTATAACGTGCTTTGCAAACCTCCAAGTACTGTATGAATGCTAGCTTATTGTTATGAGTCCAAATTGGTGACATGCGCATAGCTCTTAAGCAAGGTGATTTTCCATTGTATTGTTTTCTTTTCACAGTCTTCCAGGAAATTCCTATTTCCAAGAAATAATATACTTCTTATAAATCTTGCCTTTCCCTTTGGGTCTGGTCTATGGCAGATAAATTTTCCTTTCACAAGTGAAAATTAGGAGTCGTTTTCCAGGCTGGGCAGTTGTCTCCTAGGTGTAGACCGCGTAGCCCAAGCATGGACAAGGAGTAGAGGGGACACCCGATCACTCTTCTTGTAAGAGGGTGACGGTCCCTGCTAGGCCTCAGTAGCATTTGGGCACTGCTGGCCTGCAGAACACAGCTGCCCCAATGGGTGTAGGAGGTTGTGTTATAAATGCACGCATCCTCAGACTGCACTCCGAGTGCTCTGAAAACCCCAGCTTCCCAAGCCTGGGATAGATGGGCCTCGTGCACGCGTCTGAGCCCCAGATTCCATCTGCTACTCACCTGTGCAGACAGGCAGAGTTAGGTAATAGGCAGCCCTGCTGTCAGGCAGGATCAGGCCGGGAAAACCACCGAGGGTGCCAAGTAAGGAACAAAGAGACGGAGGAGACCCAGCCAGGAGCCTCTCGGCAGACCTGGGCCGCCCATGCTGCAGGAACGAGACCTTCCCATGAACGGGCAGGAGGGCTGTGGTCCAGAGCAGCTGGGAACGTCTGTGTCCATGGACTGGAGTCAAGGCCCAGGCCACCCGCTCCAAGACACTGTAGCCCCCACAGCATGTTCCCAGGCGGGGAGCAGAGACAGCTTGCCCATAGGAAAGCAGCCTGGTGCCTTCCAGTCACAGAACCCTGAGGCAGCTGGGCCTTGTTGGGAGCAGCATGACACTCCAGCCTAGACTGACTTGGGGTGCTCCCCTCCATCTAACTCGCTCAGCCCCTGCCACCCCAGGCCAGGCTCAGTAGCACCATCTATTGGGTTCCAGCTGCCCTAATTCTCAAGTAGGGATAAAGCACTTACTATGTGCTTGGCCTCTGAGAATATAGAGCCCAAGGCCACCAGACTTGGCTTCAGATGAGCTCTCATTCTAATGGAAGAGCAAAGAGACCCTAAATAGAAGCCCTCGAGCTCCATAGAGTGGATTTAAGGGGATCTCACTGCGGGTGGGGGGCTGGGGAAGGCCTCCTGCCGATGGGGGGAGGGGGAGAGCTGAGGCTCTGCAGAAGGGCTTGGTCTCTTCCTCCTGCCTTCCCCTCACTCCCTAAAAACACCAGCCTCTGCCCTAGACATCCACTGACTAGCATCAGTCATAAAGAGCACTGTTGCTCCTGGGGTAAGTAGTGCAGTGACCCCGAGCTGGGAGGGTGGGGAGGAGCTCACGGGGGCTTCCCTGGGCTGTGTGGTCCTGAGCTCAGTTCTTCCCAAGCCACTGTCAGTGCCCTCTGTATTTCTGCACCCTGGGTCAGTGAGTCTGGCTTGGCCCATCCTAGTTACACTATGACCACTGGGGAGCTTACTGATGGGAGATGGGGGACGATAACTGGAAAGGGGCTCTGGGCTTCTCTGCTGTGGAGGCTCCTGGAGGTTTAATTCTGGCCTCAGGCAGCATCCGAGGCAGCTGATCACTTCTCCCCACCTCCAGCCTTCTAGTCTGTTCATCTCATGGCAAGCCTGCCTCCCCCCAGACCTCAGGCTACCGACCCAAGGAGGATCCCTCCGCCCCTTTCCCAAGTCTCCCAGGCATCTCCTTCCCTCTGCTCTCATTTCTTTTTCCTCTCCATCCCTAGAGCCTGGCCACTCTTGTCCACTCCACCAGGTGGGTTCTTCCAGGTCCCCTGGGGGTAGAAAGAGCTTATCAATATCCCCCTCCCCTCTTTTCTGTGAAACAAGCGCTTAGTTTTATCTGGCACATAGTAGGCACGTATGAAACTGTTGTTGAGTTGTCTTGCACATAGTAGGCACTTATAAAACTATCAAGTTGAAATTATCTGAGACACCATTTGAACATGGAGTTGTTGCCATTTGGGGTTGCTGGGAATAGGGAGGCATCTGTTTGGAATGAATTCACACACTCAAACCTTCTTCCAGTCAAAGTGGCCAGGTTTATTACAGTAATGTGGGTGAGATTCTTAGGGAATCTGCAAGTTAATGGGGGTGAGACTGATGCTTACATACAAAAAGGACAGTAAAAAGATCTGGATGGGATTAAGGAATGATAAGTAGTCTGGGGTGGGCCAAGAGCCACAGTGAAAGGACTGTCAAGCAAGCTAATTACGTGATCTAGGTGGACTGGAGTGGGCCAGAAGCCTTGGGCGGAGGCATCAGTGATCTGAAATACTGAAATGTAAGGGAAAATTCAGGGACTGGGTTTCTTTCAAAGATATGATCTTTTCCTTTTAGGGGTCCAGGTCCCATCACCTCATCATTACCTCTCAAACAAATGGGACTCAAAATCTTTTGGGGTAAGAAGGTCTTGACTTCAGAAACTGCTTCCTGCTGGCAAGGGGTGCAAAGCTTTCCCTGCCTCAAAGGGGTCCCAGAGAGGAGGTTGACTGGAACTGAGAATAGGCTAGATGCAGGGAATGATGGGTAGACGTGGGCTGGTACCCACTGTTTGCTACCAACTGTAGGTGAATGGCCCATAGTCTGGAAGACACAAATCTGCTTCCCTCCGTGAATGCATCATAGCAGCTGGTTCCTCCTCCTTGCCCATGAGAATTAGATCCATAAGAGCAAACCTTTTGAAGAATGAATGTATCATTAAGGCAAATTAAGAAGTTTTATTAATCATTCTGCTTTGTGCAGGAGAGCTTTAGCAGATGATGTCTAGATAACTGGGGTCCCTGATCATCATTGTGTATCATGCCTTTGTTCAAAATCCTGATAGACTTATTGAATTCTTTGTTCCTCTTTCATCCTTGTGTCCAGGTGGTCTGTATTATACTTTCACGACAAAATCTCTTTGCTTCTCTCTGTCTGTCTGTTTCTCTCCCTCTCTTTCTCTTTCTCACTGTTTCTGTCTCTGTCTTACCACCATATTTTCCCTCTATGATCAGTAAGTCCACAAGCATTGATTAAGCATTTAATATGTGACTGGCACTGTGGTAAGCACAGGGGGTACAGAAAAGTGAAAATCTTCTCTGCCATCAAGGAGTTCAGAATGTAATAGTGGAGACAACATGGTCCTTGAATTTCCTTCTTAATGTGCATCGATGCTCTATGACTCCTCCCCCACCCCCCCCAACTTGGTCCTTCCAGGGCTATATTGCAGTCATTGGTCCCATTCCAACAAGTCTTAGTGATGTCTATGAGGCTAAATTTGTCTTTTTTTGTATTAGAATTGGATTGTCATCTTGCCTACAGCCCATCATTTGTGCAGTTGTATCGACATGGGAGACCATGGATTTTGTTGATTTGGAGCCTTCCTTGGCTTTGGGCTCCTGTGAGTTACTGGACATAATTCCTGTTATTCTTTGTTCCTGTATGTGCCCTCTGGGGTACACTGTTTGGAAGACGTACGTCGGCTGGAATTTGGGGTCCTCCCTCTCCTTTTCATTATAAAGTCCTTTTGATGATACTTGCACTCACTGACTCCTGCCTTCTGTCTCCTTTCCCTCTCTGGTCTCTTGTCACTTGCATATCTGGACCCAACTTCTATGTACCTTTTGTTCCCCTGGCCTTGCTGCTTTTTAATTGAATTAGTTGCATGGAAACAGTAAACAGTGACCTCTCTCTGGCAAAGAGATATTTGAGAACACTCAAACTCATACCCAATGATGAAGAGGCTTATCTTTGCAAAGTCTGGGGTCATTAGTGGGTTTAAAATTTAATTAACCTTGAGTGTAAAAGAGGCAACTTAAGTTCTTACTTGGCTGGCTCACCTCCCCTGGCACTAATTATTTTGATGATCCTGAGCTTTCCTGATGAGGGTGAAGGCCACTTGTCAGGGGCCTTGAGGAAGGCATACATGCTCAGATGGGAGTGGTCCCTTATGACCAAGAGATTCTGACCGTTAATGTCAAGTTACTTCATTCCTGGAGTGCAGGCTGGAGGTATTGGCTAATGGCCTTTCACCCTGTGACTGAATAAAGGTATAGTGTGTGGCCAGAAATCCTGGACCTAGACATGGGAAGACACACCTCAAACCCTCCATCTGGTGCTCCCTCACTGCCCCATCTTTGGCAGGCCACTCACACCCCAAGCCTCAGTTGTCTTACCTGTAAAGTGGGGACAACAACACTGGGAGAGATGCCTCCAAGGGTTATTCTGAGGCTTGGAAAGGATAAGGCAAGCAAAGCACTGTGCAGACCTGTAAGTGATATTATTATGAGTTCCATGACCTTGGTCAAGTCACTCCAACTTACAGACCCTCAGTTTCCTCTTCTGTAGAAAGAGGATGATAATACTGGTGCTAATCACCTTATGGGTGCTAGGGGGTGCCATGATGCACAGAGAATCTGACCTGAAGTCAGAAAGACTCATCTTCATGAGTTCAAATCTAGCCTCAGACACTTACTAGCTGTGTGACCCTGGGCAAGTCACTTAACCCTGTTTGCCTCAGTATCCTCATCCGTAAAATAAGCAAACCACTGCTGAGAAAACCCCAAATGGGGTCATGAAGAGTCGGACACAAGTTAAAAAAAAGACTGAACAATAACAACGGTCACTTTGTAGGAGATACTGGAACAAAACAACTTGAAGAACCCCGGTGATATGAGGAGTTGTCATTGTTAGTTAAGTAAGTGACTTAGAGCAATGGTGCACACAAACACGAGCCAGCTCTTGGTTCCATTCCAAGCGCCCAGGTGTGCACTGTCTGCCTAGAGGACTCGATGATCTCACGACTAGACTGACAATAGCGAGCATCTTCTTCAGGGGAGGATCCCCTCCTGCTGTCTAAGAGGATCGAAATGTACCCATTTCTGACTCATGGTCACGTAAGTCTTCTACCTCAAATGCTCTGTAAAATCATTACCGACCACAGGTCTTTTACTTCTTTGTCGAGGCCCGAGGCTCTATTTTGGGCCAGAATTCTAAATCAGATTTTGGAGGTTGATTCCAAACCCAGGAAAATGAGTCTCACCATCCACAGGGGATGGCTCATTTTCCTCATTAGGAAAATCAATGAGAATCAGGAAAGCCAACCCTGGGATGTGGTATGATGTGAAATACCCATAGCCTCCCTCCAGTGGGGGAAGGTCATGCACCTCCTGATTGGAGAAATCTAAGCAAAGGTCCAGGGTGGGCTAAGAGGCTGCTGAGGTCTCTTCCAAGGCAGAGACACTGGGATTTTCTGGTCCTTTTTACAGTTCACGTATTTGAAGTCTGGTGCTCTGAGGGGGCGCGGGGTGGTGGCCCTGCCCTAGCTGGGGATGGGAATAGTTGGTATTGGGACTATTATGACTGTGCGTTCAAAGAAACTTTCACTACTATAGACTTGTAATGACAGGATTTCAGAAAACCACTCCCCTGGGCATCTGAGGGATGAGTCACCCAAGGCAGCTTGGGGGGTGTGGGTGCAGATAGCACTCTGAGCCAAGAGTCTTCAATGAGCTCTGACTCCTTCAGGCATTTCAGGCTTGTCCATGAGTTGGGAGCTGGGAATGGACTGGACAAAGGAACTAAGGAGGAGGTGTGAGGTTTCTGAGAAGAAGGAGGAGGACAACCTCTGGACATGTGGCCGAAGGGTCAACATAAGGCACCCAGGCTTTAAAATGCTGGCGTCTGCTCTAGGGGCAGCTCAGATTTCCTAAGGCAGGAGCTCCGAGGAGAGGGAAGAGCAGAAGATAATTCTGGGCAGTCCAGACAAACTGAATGTGACCCAGGCTCAGAGCCTGGGACTAGCATTCCAACCAGACACCACTGGCACTGGCCAAGCCCAGGGGCAAGATTCAGAAGAGGCTTTGCAAATGGAAGAGGAGAGCCCAGGGAAGGCCTGTGCCAGCGTCTTTTCTGGAGGCTTTCTTGTGGCCTGCAAGTCAGGCAAGAGCTCACATGGGTCCTATCAGGCTGGGAAACCTGTCCAGTTTGGACTCAGTGCCTTCCTGAGTGGTCCATACTTTTGGATCAGATGGCCTTGTTCCAGAGCACTGCTAGACTGTCCATGGAGGAAGAGATTTCTTTTTGGTGATGACAGTCCATAAAGACCTTCCATCATGTTGTGGGTGTGGGCACGGGTAGGGAGTAGGATCAGTCAGTGCGTGGAGCAGCCACATGGTGCCTTTCACATCCTTGAGGAATGGAAGTGTTAGTGGAGCATCTGAGATTATGCCTCAGTCTCCCCTCCTTTGCTGTCCATTCCAGAGGAAATGGAGGAGCAGAATCCTCTTCTATGGCTTCTGTAAACGTCACCCTTGCTTTTGATATTGCCATCCCCTGGACATTTCCCTCCACTAACGCTTACTCTGACGATGGGGATGTGGGGGGTCTGTGACGGAAGTGGTTCTGGGTTCTAGAAGGCTCTGCTGAGGGAATGCAGTCCTCGTCACCCTCCTTTGGGCACTCCTCAGCAGAGCAGGGCCTTCTTACAACATGGTGCCTAGATACGAACACGGCAGGTAGCCCGTGTGGAGTCCGAAGAGGCCAGAGGCCGGAGGGTCTCTCGCCTCCCTCGTCCGGGTTCCTCCATCTTTAAGTCCACCAAGGCTAGCCTTGGTATTCTTGCCTTCTGTGTTTGTGGCTCATTTAAACAGTGAGGTCCAGAGAAGGGCCCCAGGAGCCTCCAAGGCAACGTGATGAAGCCTGCCTTGGGAGAGGGCTCTTGGCTAGGGCCTCTCTCTGGCTAGTGCTCTCCGACAGGGTCTGACGTCCTTGGTGGCCCTTCTCATGTTAACATCCACAGTGAAAGTAGAGAGGCCATTTTCTTTGGCTGACTAAGAGAAGAGGAGTTTCTTCCCTGGGAGAAGACAAGATAAAACCACCTGGCCTGACGCTGGAGAAGCGTGCCGTAAAACATTTGCAAACTCAGTGGTCTGAAGTGATTTCATGATGGTCTTTGAAAGAAGGCTTTCTCTCTCTGCTCCTCCAGGGCAGAGACATGCTCTTCTCACTCAATAGTATGTTCTGGTTTTGGGTGGGGAAGGAAGGGGAGGCTATGATCTCACTAGCATGGAGATGAGGAGGGGATTCCCTCTGCCAATGCAGATCACCAACTTAGATGCTTTGTGATTTGGAGGTGAGGTGGGGGATGGGGCAATGAGAGCTCAAGGGATTTGCTGGGGGGCACACAGGAGACGGAGACCTAGGTGGGGCTCAGACCTAAGTCTTCCTGACTTTGAGGTTGGCTAATTATCGATGAGGCTGGTTCAGATCCCACATTCCTGAGCATGCCTGACCCAGATTAAAACACAATTGAGAAATATTTAACATAATAAATAAAATACATTAGGACACAGATAATATAAACAGGTGGTTTTCTAAGTCAATATGTGGTCTGTGGGGATCTTTCTGGATGGTTTGGTGACCTCATCTCTATTTGAGTTGGATGCCACTGAGCTAGGCTTTGGTGACTTTCATGGAAACAAGTCTTGCTAACTCTGAAGTGATACAGAAATATCAGTTATTATTTGGAGCCAGAGGACCTGGATTCACAACTTAGTTCTGCTTTTCATCACTTGTGGCACCTTGGCTACATCCCTTCCTCTTTGTGGGCCTCAGTTTCTTCATTTGTAAAGTGAAGATGCTGGGCTAATTGACTTGTGAAATCCCTTACCCTTCTAAACCTGTGACACTATGATGAAGCTGATTTTTTATTCATCCCTCTTTGGTAGGGTAATCAGAAGGATGATTTTGGGCCCCTTCTTATTCTGGGAGGCCAGTTAAGTGTTGACTTTATCCTCAGAAGGATCAACAGGTTTTGGGCCATGACAGCAGTAGGTGGTAGAAAGAGCCGAGATGTGATGAGTGCTCTGAGTTCAGGCAAATCTGACCTCCACTGGACACTTGTTAGCTTTGTGTCCTTGGACTAGTCATTTAGCTTCCCTGAGCCTTGGTTTCCCCATCTATAAGATGAGCATAAGGAGGACAGAATTATGCAGCCATTGGCCAGTAACTGTTCCGGACAAAAGCCCTGACAACCTCCCTCCTGGGATGAGGAGTAGGTGGTGCAAGGGCACCTTTCTGCCGGGCCAGAAGAGTTTGTTTCACAACAGGACTGATTCACACCAGAACTGGATGTGACAAAGTTCTTCTGCTGGTGAAGCCATGCTCAGAGAAGGGCTGGGGTCTGTAAGGCTCTCACAGCTGGTACTTAAAAATACGTTAAAGAATGAACTTATTTGGGGATTGCCCTGGTCAAGAAAACACAAAGCTGGTTGACAAGGAGTGGAGGAACACACTGCTTTATTTTGGGGTTAAAAGTATGACCAAAATGTGAAATTGTATTTAGAAAAGGGGATGTTGACCCCAGCTGGTGTGTAAAAATACCCCTCCTGTGCACAGATGGGCCATTCTGAGCATGCCACAAGCGCACACCCATTGCTAAGACACATCTGTTGCTTGTGTGCCTAAAAAGTTGGTTCTGAGCTTTCAAGTTGTGACTGTGATCTGCTCCTACACTTACATCTCAGCTGAGAGGCAGATGTCAAGGGCTGGGGCATCCCCTGGAAGCCCCTGCTTAGCAGTCAGCTTCTTCTGGCTTTCTTGGTAAAATGGGCATGGTCACAGTTAGTGAAATACCTTTGTTCAATCATGTCCAGGATTCTACCTGGCTTCCGAGAAGGAACCTATGGCACAGGAGGTAGTGAGACTCCCAGTGTGAGAGTCAGAGAGGCAGAGATTCCAGTGCACTTAACAAGCTAGCTGCACAATGACCGAGAAGTCAATTCTCCTCTTACAGCTCAGTTCTCTCATCTTCAAAATGGGGACAATGATGGCTCTGGCTCCTACTGGGCAGGAGATATTCAAGAAGCGTTCAATGAAGAGATCCTACGTGCCAGGCCCTGGGCTGGGCAGGGTGTGTGGCTATAGTGATGGGTACAGAAAATGAAATAATAGAAGTAACACCATGTTTAAACGGGATCCAGTGGGGAAAACATGTGAGAAATCCTAAAACTCTCTGGGAAGGCCAGCTTTTATCTCACTCACTCCAGACAGTGACTTCTCATTGCTTTACAGATGGTGAAATGGAAGTAATAACTAACAACATATTGAGGGAGTGCTCTGCACAGGACCCCCATGGTGCCAGCCTCCCCACCCCTTTGGGCACCTGCACCTGGATGTCCTGGAGGTTTCAATATACTGGTATTATTGGAGGATCTGATGCTCAGGGACTGGCCCAGGGTCATCGAACCAGTGGCTTTCAAGTGCAGGATTCAAACCCACATCCCTGCTCTTTCTACCATATCCAAGGAAGAAAGTACATGTATCTCTGTGTGTGCACACACACGCACAATGCATGTGTATACATGTTTATATGTGAATACATACATCCACATACTTTCACACACATGAACACAGCATATATACATGCATGTGTGTGCATATGTATGTGTGCGTGTATGTATGAAGGCATCTGCCTTAAAAGAAAGGGGTTCAAATGTACAAAACTATTTAAAAGAGCCTTCTTTACATTAACAGAAAGCTTGAAACAAAATACGTGCCCAGTAACTGGACCCTACTGAACAAATTGTGGTTTATGAAGACAATGGAGTATTACTGGCCATAAGGAATAACTAATAAGAAGAATGAAGAAAACCTGGAAAAACTGACCAGGGAGATGAGAGCAAAGGAAGAAGAAACAGGAGAATGGATGCCATGACAAGTACAACAGAAATCAAGCCAACTCAGAGAAGCAGCGTGGCTCTGGCCAGATACTCCAGCAAATGGCAGAACCTCACAGTCGTGCTAAAAGACACACCTCTCCTTTCTGCTAAGAGATGACAATCCCACTGTATCCTTGGGGAATATGCTTTTTAAAGGACTTTGTTCAAGCCTTTCGAGGAAGTATCTATTGTATCAAGACAAAATTTATTAATAAATTAGTTTTAAACATCAATGGCTCCTTTAAAAAGAAGAGATGGGGTTCTGTTGTTAACCCAATGGACCATATCAATCCAATCCAATCCAATGAATGGTTATTAAGCCTGTACTACGTGCCATGCTGATATATGTATATTCACAACATATCTATACCTATGTATCTGCACACATGCACATTCACATACACACAAACATACACACACTTCAATCCCACAACTATAGTTGCCTATTGACTATCTCAAGTTGGAAACCCTGGGGATATATGAAATCCACCCATTCTTTTTTCAAATATCCCTCTTTCTGTCAATGGCTCCATTCTCCTTCCAGTCACTGTTTCTAACTTCTGCATTCTCCTGGACTCTGGCTCTTCCATTCCCCCCAAACATCTAGTCAATTCCTGAATCTGGGAGTTTCTATCTCCACAAAATCTTCCTCCCCAGCCTTCCATCTAACCACTCAGCCACTAGTTTAGGTCAGGTCCTCCTCACCTCTTGCTTAGGTAACAGCCACACCCTCCTAACTGCCTTCCTTGCCTCAAGTCTCACTCCACTACAGACCCTTCTCTACTCAACTGCCAAAGTGATTTTCCTTACATTCCTGTCTGACCATATCAATCCACTTCCTTCAATAGATCAATAGACACCAGAGGCCAGAGACACTATTGCCTCTACAAGCAAATCGAAGCACCATTTGTTTAGCTTGTGAAAGACTCTTCATCTCCTATCTCCAAGACTTTGCTCTGGCCATCCATCTGGCCTGGCATGCCCTTTCTCCTCTCCTCCATGTCCTAGAGTTCTCTTCCTTCAAATTCAAGGCCCACCTTTGACAAGAGGCCGTTCCTGATGAGTGCCCCCCCACCCCAAACAAGCTGGTGTTTAGCAATGTGTGGAATGAGATACTATTGGTGAAATGCTTTGCAAACCTTAAAGTGCCAGATAAACGCATTTATTTGTATTTAATTTAATCTTATTTTTTATTTTATTTTGTGTATTTGCATTTAATCTACTTTTTGATTCTGTCTATAATCATTTATTTCTTTGCTGCCTTCCCTATTAGAATGCATGCGCTTCTTCAGAAAAGGAATTGTTTCATTTACTGAATTTGTATCCCAAGTACCTAGCACTGTGCTTGCCATGTAGCTAGCACTTAATAAACTCCAGTTAGTTGGTTGATTAATTTTTGCTTAAGCACAGGTACATGTATATGAACATGCACAAACATATATGTGCAATGAATGTGTGTCTGTGTACACATAAGTATATTCATGTCTATATCTATATCATTCAATCAATGAACATTTAAGCTGTGGATGCCAACTGTGGATTCCAAGGGAGACCAAAGACAATCCCTGGCCTCGAGCTGCTCACACTGCAACGAGGACAAGAAGCAAATAGACCAGCAAACAGGCTCTCTACAGGAGAAATAGGAGAGGATGAACAGGGGGAAGGCTTCCTGGAGAAGGTGAGATTTTACTTGGTACTTAAAGGAAGCCAGGGAGGTCCAGAGGCAGAGCAGAGGAGGGAGAATGTTTCAGGCATGGAGGACAGCCAAGGAGAAAGCCTGGAGCAGAGGGATGGTGAGTCTTGTTCTGGGAGCAGCCAGGACCCCCCGTGTCCCTGGACTGAAGAGGAGGCATCAGGGAGTGAGGTGGGAGAAGCCTGGAAAGGCAGGAGGGGCATGTGGAGGGTTCTGAATGCCCACCAGTGCATTTTGCATTTGCTGTTGGAGGTGATAGGGAGCCACTGGATTTTATTGAGAGTGTGTGTGTGTGTTTGTGTGTGTGTGTGTGTATGAGTGTATGTGAATGTGTGAGTGTGTGTATGAGTATATGTGAATGTGTGAGTGTGTGTTTGTGTATGTGTGTGTATGTGTATGAGTGTGTGTGTGTGTGTATGAGTGTATGTGAATGTGTGAGTGTGTATGTGTGAGTGTGTGTATGAGTATATGTGAATGTGTGAGTGTGTGTTTGTGTATGTGTGAGTGTGTGTGTGTGTATGAGTGTATGTGAATGTGTGAGTGTGTGTATGAGTATATGTGAATGTGTGTGTGTGTGTTTGTGTATGTGTGAGTATGTGTATGAGTGTGTGTGTGTG
>NW_020954577.1:17987214-17989130 GCF_900497805.2 Vombatus ursinus | reverse complement strand
ATGTGTGAGTGTGTGTGTGTGTATGAGTGTATGTGAATGTGTGAGTGTGTGTATGAGTATATGTGAATGTGTGAGTGTGTGTTTGTGTATGTGTGAGTATATGTATGAGTGTGTGTGTGTGTGTGTGTGTGTGTGTCGGGGGTGGGGGGTGGGGTGTGGTCAGACCTGAGCTTGAGGACATTCCCTTTAGTGCAGTATGGAGGATGGACTGGAAGGAGGTGGGGAGGAACTCGAGGCAGGCAGGGACCCCCCTCCCCCGCTATTGCCATAGTCTAGGTGTGAGGTGATGGTGAGGAGGTCATGAAGGCCCCAACCACTCCTTCAGTGATCTCAGCTGAGTTTTGTCTTTACTCTGAACTGAGTTTCCTTAATTCCAAAATGAGAGGTTTGGATTAGATGATTTTCCCAGTGTGTTCTTACGCTAAATCTCATAATCCAGATGGCCACAACACCAGGCATGGGGTCAAGACCACTTGGTTCAAGTACCACCTATCAGTCAGTCAATCATCAAACATTTATTAAGTGCTCACTGTATGCCAACTACTCTGCTCAGTACTGGGGATACAAAGAAGAAGCAAACTCTCTCTGCCCTCGAGGAGCTTATACTCTAATGGGTGAAACCACATGCACAGCTATGTCACCTCTGAGAAGTCAGCCCCTATCTGAGCCTTGGATTTCTCTAAAACGATCCCACTATATTGTCAAAGGATCAGGACCCACTCTGGCTCTCCGAATTCAATGGACAGACAACCATTTTTCCTGGGATTACAGACAACATTCAGACATCTCTGTTAATTGGCTTATGTAAACCTGCGTTCTGTGTGTGTTCTGTCCATTTTCTGAGTTCGGTTCAGATCGGGTGCTTGGGAGTTTCGAGGGCCCCCAGCAGCCTGGTCATACCTGGGTTGCCAAAGGCCCTGTGGCTCCCGGGGCATCCTCCCAGACCTGTCTCACGAAGCAGTGTGGTAGGAACAGTTTTACAGGAACGGGTCATTCAGACCTTTGGTTAATCTAGGTGAAAAATCCCTGGAGAGGCAGTCGGCCACCCAGCTGCTTTGTGTTGTGGGACAGTTGGGGTCTTGGGACCGGGCAGCCCCTCCCTCACTGAATTCTTTGCCCCCAAAGTGGAGGCAAGGGCCTTCTTCTGAGCCGCCCAGGGCACTCCCCTTGCTGCTGGTGGCTTTTGCTGGGTATACAATGGGATGCCTCCCACTCTCAAGTGCTATGTCTGCAGCTGCTGCCAAACATGTGGCAGGCCTGGAATTCTGAGCAGCTGTTTGGCCCAAACACCCTTCTTCACAGGGCAATGAGGCTGGGCCTGGAATTGGGGCCTTTGAAATGTTGGGGCCTTCTTAGCTGGCTAATTGTGGGTGTCAGCAGCCCGCTTGGAGTGACTGAATGCTGCAGAGCATACCCCGCGGCACAGGGGAACTGGCTTTGGAAAACCCTGGATATTCCCTAATTTTCAGGCTGCTTTCTCCCTGGCTGTGGAAGCAGACTCACTGCCTGAGGTTTTAGTGAAAACAGGAAAAGCCTTTGTTCCCATGAGGCTTATGCCCCAAGAACACAGGCCTGGATCACTTTCCCTCTGCTGTTCATGGCTCCAGGACCTTGGAGACCTGCCTTGAAAGCAAGGTGGTCCCCTCTTAATTCAGCCCAGCCCGTCCAACAAACATTCATTCAGCCTCTAACTGTAGTTCAGTCTGGCAAAACCTATGGGCGCCTTCTCAGAATAATGTTATTGAATGCCCAAAATAAAATGCAGATTACAAAAGAAACCAATTGTGCTGAAATATTGTTTCTCTGTCTGTCTATTTCCATCTCTCTATGTGTCTATTTCTATCTATCTATCTATCTATCTATCTATCTATCTATCTATCTATCTATCTATCTATCTATCTATCTATCTATCTATC
>NW_020954577.1:17970133-17987204 GCF_900497805.2 Vombatus ursinus | reverse complement strand
TCTATCTATCTATCTATCTATCTATCTATCTATCTATCATTCTATCTCTGCCTGTCTATGTATCTGTCTATATCTATCTTTGTATCTATGTATCTATCTGTCTGTCTGTCTAAAGTTTACAGACTTCATGTTAAGAAAGTCTAACTTTCTTTCTCTACACTTCTCTGTAGTCTTCTCACCCTGGAAGATCTTTCTGCCCCAAATCCCCTTCTTCTAATTGGTTCATTTCTCCCAGAATCTCCATTTTAGGGAGGTGCCTAGGTCAGCTATGTTCACACCTTCCCTTCTCTCTCTATGGACTTCTTTCTGTGTCTTATCCCAGTCTGGTACCTTCTACCCCCTCTCTGCCTTTTCCTCTCCCCTCCGCGGGCTTTCTTCCTCCATGAGACAGGTAGGGACTATCTTTATTTTGGCTTGTGTTTGTATTGCAGAGCATAGCACAGTATCTGGGGCATAGTGATTGTTCAATCAATGCTTGTTGACTTAAGACACTGACTAAGGCAACTAGGTGGTACAGTGGATAGAGCACTGACTCTGGATTCAGGAGGACCTGAGTTCAAATCCGGTCTCAGACACATAACACTTACTAACTGTGTGATCCTGGGCAAGTCACTTACCCCCATTGTCTAGCCAAAAAAAAAAAAAAAAAAAAAAGACACTGCCTGAGCTGGTGCCTGGGCTCCCCACTGGAGCCCATGGCTCTGCACTCTTATTGATGGGGGGAACATCCATTCCATGCCATTCCTGTTCATGGCTATGTGGAAATCTGTCCCAAAGGGTCTAGCAGGAATGTGGTGGAAAATGTTTAACAATGGGCATTCAAAAATATGTGTAGGACATCCTTCTAAGCTTAATCTGTGTCATTAAATTTTTCTCCATCACTTTCTTAAGTCTAGACCAGAGGGTCAGCAAACTATGGCATGGGGGCATTTGTCTCTGGGGGCCAGATTTGGTGGAGGATCTGGTCTAGACAATCAATAGAACAAAAATTGGTCACTTAACTGTTGTTTGCCTCATCTGTAAAATGGAGATAATAACGGCATCTCCCACTCATGGTTGTTGTGAGGATGAAATGAGAAAAAAAATTATAAAGTGCTTAGTACATGGTAGGTGCTATAGAAATGTTAGCTATTAAATTAAGCCCTAATGTATAGAATTTGCCAATTTCTGACATACAAATACTCACAATGGAGATTTACCAACCAGCTCTTGAGCTGACTGGGGCTGACTCCAGCAAACCCTTGGGTCCACCTTCCCCAGCTCCTCGGGTCACCATGAGGTTTCAGGAGGAGCCGCCACACCCCTCGTTCTTAGCCCATGATTCATTCCCTTGACTTCTCCAATCACGCATTTCCTTGAGGACGTCTTTGACATTGCATGTAGTGTGTAACTCCTGGTTGGTGATGTCTTGTAGCCTTTTCGTGTTGTGCTGAGTCTCTCCATCGTCCTTTGAGTGATTCTCAATTCTCCCTCCTGGGTGGCTGTAGTATTCTATGAAACATCTCACAGGTCATGGGGATACAAGGCAATGCTAATACCTGATTAGGGAGCGAGGGCTAAAAGGAACCTCAGAGATCATCTAGTTTAACATTCCTCACTTTACAGATGAGGAAATCGAGGCCCAAGGCTACTAAGTGAGTTGTCTAGGGTCACAGAGGTAGTTCAGTAGAAGAGTGGGATTTGAATCCAAGTCCTCAGACGTCATACCTACCACTCTCTCCAGTGTAATCAAAACCAAGCCTTTCTCTTCATGATCTTACGTCCCAACTATTTTCACTGGCTCTCTATCAAGCACGGTCACCTAGTCCCATCTCCCCAGTGTTCATACAGCTCTGGAAATCCCTTTTTCTTTTGGTTTTCTCTATTTAGAAGAGATTTGTCAGTTCTCCCCAGCTGGCAACATCTCCAACTCCCCCAGGGTTTCCCTCTGTAAACATTTAATTTAATCTGTGTCTAGGGAGATGTGCTCTCTTTTGTCTGTATATGTTGACCTGTGTGCTTCAGTCTTGGGGAGAATGCTTTTACCACAAACACTTCAGAATGATAATGACCTTGGAAGCCTTGGCTTCCAAAACCTTTTCATAAACAGAGGAGATAGAGGGAGGTGAGTGAATACAATTATCTCACTTTTATCAAAGTAACTGAGAATCAGAGAGGTTGTGTGACAGGACCAAGGTCACATAGCTAGTTGATGACAGGGGATGAGGATTAGAAGCCAGATCTCCAATTCCTCAATGGCGGCTCTTTCTTCCATGTTGTGGTACCACTCTTAAATGTTGGGAACCCCATCTAACTCATTTCCTATAAGGATTTTCAAAGGGTCAAATTCAGTTAGGCAAATGGAACGTGGTACTAATAACTGGGCTATTCATGAAGGCTTTGGGGTTTCATTTATTCATTCAACACCTATTTGAGGTTCCACAGAAAAGGATGGAAGATAGCTGATATAGGTAGTTAGTCATGAAGGAGAAAGTTATTATTATTATTATTTTAATACTTAAATAATTTTAATGATAATAGCTGGCATTTATCTATTGTTTTAAGATTTACAAAGTGCTCTATATATATGTTATTTTTCTGGTTTTATTTTTATGAGAAGAGTAACTTTTTATCTAAGAGTAGAAAGCAAGAGGATGGGACAAAAACATGCTAAGAAATGTTTGACTTAGCCCATCTGAGGAAAAAAAAAACACAGTAATTCAGTGGTACTTTCTGCAAGAGGGAGTTGGAAAGTGTTGAACCTGAAGTGAACTACAATTCCCTTGAACAGCCTGGTGATAGCATTGCTTTAGATGATACTGTGCTTATTTCACTTATTACTAGAAATATCACAGAGCCTCCTAAATGAGATCCATAGTCATTCAAAAGAGTATAACCATCCACACAGGAAAAACAAAGTGGATAAAATGCCCAGTGTTTAGACTGGAATATTCAGTTGGAAGGAAAAGTGGTGGAACTGTACTGTCAGTACATCTATCTCAGATATATTGTAGATGAACTGAGTCCCAAATTAGACAGGAAGATGATAGTGGGCTTGACTGAATTTAGGAAATTGTGCAGTGCTTGTAAGGACCCCATACTTCTCTGTGAAAGAAGGGCCTACTTGGTGATTACCCAAATTCTTCTAGTGATGCTGCATTATGGAATAATGATTTTTGAAGAGTTGAGGCTGAGGGGTATCTAAAGGCTCTGATATGACATGGAGTGAACATGAGTGGTCTGTAAAAATACATGATCATTGAAAAATTGGGTAGGAAAGGTAGCCTAAAATGCCTTCAGAGTGATGTCTGGCTAGGAGAGGTGGGCTAGTCTGGAAAGTATACAGTCCAGCCCACATGTTCTAGTGGTTTTCCTCACAATGTCAAAGTATCCAGAAGAAGACCCCTCATACATTGGGTGAAGCGTGTATAGGAGCACACACCTGAAGTGACATCCTTATAATAAAGATGGTCTGGGTTGTAATCAGAACCATTGGAGGGAGTGTTCCTGTTGGAGGTGGCTGAAAGGTGGATCAAAGTATTGAAGAATTTAACAAATAGGAAATAATAGATTCTCAGTGTAGGAATCATTTCCAATTGTGTTTTTGTGGTCATCAATTTTTTAGAGTAAAGATGAATATTAGTACTAAGTTAGAAGGAATAAAAATGAGAATACAATGGATTCCAATTTGGGCAACTCCCACCTGATTTATTTGAAGGTATGGAGGCTGAAAATGAGGAAATAAATAAATAGATATTGACACATGTGATTGTCATTTGCAGAGGCAGTTTAATTGATCAAAAATTAATCTCTACAGGCTGAAACAGCTGGATAACAACAAGGCAGCTAGGTGGCATAGTGGATAGAGTGCAGGACCTGGAGTCAGGAAGACTTGAATTCAAATCTAGCCTCAGAGGCTTACTAGCTACATGACCCTAGGCAAGTCACTTTGCCTTAGTTCCTCATCTGTAAAATGAGGTGGAGAAGGAAATTGCAAACTGCTCCAGTATCTCTGCCAACAAAAACCCAGATGGGGCCATAAGAGTTGGACATGACTGAAAATTTCCACAGGAAGAAGATCAAAAGACCCTGGAAACCACATCAGCCAGTAAATGCACAACGTCCTTGCCAAGTGGAGATCTATGGAGGTCAAACCCAACACTGCCTCAGAATAGAGCTTTATAAAATCTTACAGAAGGGTGTTGGAAGATTATAAGCAGTGTTACTGTATCAAGCACCTCATAAAATACCAGAAGCGGTAAAGGAAAATTAAAATTTTGAGAAAGCTTAGCAGGAGCCCCACTTAGTCAAATCACCTGGAGCAGAGGGGTCAAACCCAATGTGTGGCAGGAAGTCTGTAACTTACCCATGTAGCCCCAACCAGATTAAATGTTATTGGGAAGTAGGTAGCAAAACAAATAAAATGCAACAGGACATAGATAATGTTAATATGTAATTTTTAAGTCAATACACAGCCAGCAGGGATCCTTCTGTACAGTTAGTGGCCCTTATTTCTCCTTGAGTTTGACACCACTGATGTGTCATTGAAGGATGAGATGGGAAGGAATGACAACACACAGATGAAACAGAGGAGATATCTGTTCAGGTGACTTCAGCAAACTGTTTTCTTCATGCATGGCAGCAGAGCCCCTACCTTTGGATTCCACTGTCACAGTCTCTGAGACATCGTGTGAGGAAGGAGAAGCAGAATTAAATAAAGATGGGGTGAGCTACTGGACTAAAGAAATAAACCCAGGGGAGGAACTCACTAGGGAATGGTACAATCATGAGAGTACCAAGTCATCAACAGGGTGAATGGCACAATGGATAGAATACTGACCTTGAGTTAGCAACACCCATGTTCAAATACTTCCTCAGACACTAGCTGTGTGACCTGGGAAAGTTACTTAATTTTCTGGGCCTCCATTTCCTCCTCTGCAAAATTGGCACCTTCCTCCTAAGATAGTCATGTAAATAATATAAGATAATATTTGTAAAGAACATAAAGCTCCATTTAAATATCACCATTTCAGTAATAACAGTTCTATTTTTCAAGGTACCTGAAAGATGGGAAGCTCCCACATACTTGGGAAGAGTTGCAAGCATTATTATTACCAACAAGGGATGATAAAAGATCAGTAAGTAGGTCCCTCTGTACTTATTGTTTCTTGATAACAAAAGAACATTGATTCAGTGAAAGCATCCTGCACAGGCGTCCTGATCATATAGGAATCACTGAAAGATGTAAAAACAGAGAAAATCTTATCTAGTGACCTGATTATTGACATCAAGAAAGTCATAAAATGGGGAGACGTAGGATTGCTGAAGGTGTCTGCTCAGTCATGGGGGATGCCCAGGCTAGAAGGGCCATGGATGGATTCCCTACAAATGGCACCCATTCCAGATAATCTCATTTTTCTCTGACATTGTACTAATTACAGAGGAACCTCACCCATAAGATTTCAGTAAAAGTATCTACCTAGGAGAAGGTAAATGGAGGGAGCACTTCCTGCCCAGACTATGCGATACTGATGAGTGGAGCACCCATGAAGATTGGTGATCATTATGTATGTCTTAGAGCCTGGATATGATTTAGATTCAGAATTGCAAAGGGGAAGGAGAATGGGCTGTCTGGCCTTGGAGAAGTTGCAGGGTCCTTTTGATGGAGCCAAGTTTCTCCCTGAAACAAAGACCTATATATATATATATATATATTTTGCATTTGTATTCTTCCAGTGGTATTCCATGGCTGCTCTTCAAAAAATGACCCAGGCTCAAGAATTTAAATTATAGACCACCCAAAGGGCAAAGAAAAGGACAATGATGGGCATGAGAAGACATCAACATTTTACCAGCCAAGAATTTCACTGGAGAAGATGTGTGACGAATATTGCCAGAGGGATACATAACTGGAAAAGGAGGTTAGCTTGTCATGTTTCAGAGCCAAGGTTAACTGATAGGGAGCCTGTGTGAACCCATCGTCATCCACCCAATATAAAAAGATCTAAAGAGAAGTCCCCGTCATGTTAGGTGAGTCCCTTGTGGAAGATTTTTATGGGAGGAAATTAATGGGAAGGAAGGAAAGGAGAAAGGGAGGAAGGAAGGAAAATAAGAAGGAATCATTTATTAAGTGCTTACTATGTGCCAAACATCATGGTAAGAACTGAGAATAGAAATATAAAAATAACCTCTGCCTAAAGAGCTTATATTCTAATGTGGCATGATAGCTGGGGAGGGCCACTTTGGTCTGGAAAGCTATACAGATGCTATCTGGGGAGGAGATTGCCATAACCCATCTGGGAACATTCGGGGGCTCAGTTGATAAGAGTCCTGGATTTGGAATCAGGAATACCAAAGTTCAAATCCGGCCTCAGACACTTAGTTACACGATGCTGGGCAAGTCACTTAACCTCTGTCTTCCTCAGTTTCTTCGATTATAAAATGCGGATCATAATGGTACCTACCTCTCAGGATTATTGTGAGGATCAAATGAGATATTTGTAAAGTGCTTAACACAGTATCTGGCACATAGTAGGTTCTTTCCTCCCCATCCTTCCCCCTCCACTTTACTAATGGCAAAGTTGATTTGATCATGGTTCCTAGTCCCAGAACTGTACGGAGCATGGGAAAAGAAAGGCTACTCAGATGAACAGTGGGGTAGGGGGTGTCTGGAGAGGAGGACAAAGCTGGAAAGTCAGTAGAGTTAAAGTCATAGTGATTACATTATTTTCCAAATAAATACAAAAAATACAACTTATACTCAATCAGCATCAAGTCCACCAACAGGTCTTAACAAGCAAGTGTTGGTTGGGCAGCTAGGTGGTATAGTGAATAGAGCTCTTGTCTTGGAGTCAGGAGGACCTGAGTTCAAATCCAGCCTCAGACACTTAATACTTACTAGCTGTGTGACCCTGGGCTAGTCACTTAATCCCAATTGCCTCACCAAAAAGCAAAAAACAACAACAACAACAACAAAAAACAAGCAAGTGTTGGCAGGCGAGCATATCACGCATTATCGGGAAGCCCAGTGTGCATTAGCAGGAATATGTACAAGTAATGACTTGTTTACAATACTATATTATATGGTTACATGACACAATTTTGTGTCATCAAAATTTCAATGCAGGAAAAAAAACACAAATTTACAATAAATTATTAAATTTAAGATGCATTATTTAAAAATAGATATTTTTTGAAATGATGCAAATAAAAAAAAGAGTGAAAGAAAGTAGATTTCTAGGCGTCGAGTAATTTTTTTTTTAAAGGGGGCAGTTGGCCAACTAAGTTTGGGAACCTCTGGAATAGATGACAATGTATGTGTGTGTCTATTAATAAGTCTTAACTGCTTTAGTCACAGATCCAGAATAAAGAAGTTAGAAATTGAATTAGGGAAGTTTCCACACTGCTTTTGACTCCCAGTTTCTTAACAATAATTAGATATTTAATTAACAGGCTTTTTGAGACCAGTCGAGAAGCATTTATTAAGTGTCTCCTATGCACCAGACACAATGCACGCTGGGAAAGAATCATTTGGAAACGGAAAGATTTCGAATCCGCTACCCTGATCCCTGCACTCAGCACTCTACAGGGTTTATTTTTACACCCTTCTTTGTCAGCAAGGGTTTTTTGGGGGGTACAAAAACCAAAGGCCCCCCAGCGAAAGCACCAAGCAACACTGTCTCCCAATCCTCGTCTCCTTCAGGCACCGAAAGCCTTCATTAATCCCACATTCAGTGACTGTGCAGGAAGAAAGACAGAGCCATTTAGCCAACAATAGGCTATCGGTTCCCCACCTAGGGAGAGCCCACATCTTGGGGGGTTTATTAATTCACAATGTTTTGGAGCCTGGATCTTATTACGCTTCTTACTGGAGGTTTGAAGCCATCCTGGCCATGGCCCCACGCAGCTGAAGTCTGGATCAAAGGGCTGAGAGCCCCATGAGCCTGGCCCTTCTCTGCGGATGGGGTGTGGTGCAAATGAACGTCTCCAGCCTGGCTCTCAGGCACCAGCTGAAAACGAAGGAGGGAGAACGGGGTTGGGAGAACATGGCACAGCATGGGGCTGGGAGCTCAAAGACCAGGGCCGGAATCTGCCTGCCTCTTTTCTGGGTTGCCTGTGTGATGGTGCCAGGCACTGGCCCCTGTGAGCCTCTGAGTCTGCATCTGTAATGTGGGAGCATCAGCCCAGACAGCCTCCAGCCCCTTCTCACGGTGTCCTAGGCCTGGGACTTTCACCCCTCTTCGAGATCAGAAAGCCCTTCCCCAGAGCTTCCACCCAGGCCCACGCTGCATCCCAGGGGTTTTCTTCCCCAGAGGCAGGAGCTGCCCATTGTAGAAGACCCCAAAGGTAGGGCTGGCTTCATCGGTTCCAGTCTGATGATAGGAGACCAGCTTTGACTCTGGCCGGGCCTTGGAGACCAGCTCATCTCCCGTCCTCCTCTTACAGATGAAGAGATTGACGCCCAGAGAATGGACCTCCCAAGGTCACCCAGGCAGGACCAGAGTCAGCATTTGAACTCAGGCCTTTGGCTTCCAAACCCATGGCTCTTTCCATTGCGCATCACTGTCAGCTTTGATCAGTTCAGTTGAATAAGCTGGGCACTGTGCTGGGCTCAAGGGAAATAGAGACAAAACCCCACCAGGTCTTGCCTTCAAGGAGGTCGAGGGGAACACCCCCAGGCAGGAGTCAGGCCATACAAAGTTCTTCATGAGGGAGGGAGCACTCACAGGGTCATGGGGGAATCAGGAAGGGCCCCTTGTAGGAGGGGGCCCCTAGGCTCCTAAGAGGCCGGGCTGAGGGACAGCCCCTGCCAAGCGCAGACACGGCAGAAGGTCACCAGCCTGCAGCCGCTGACCTGGGATGCTTGGGCAGCAGCATCTGAGTGAAGCCTTTGGCCACCAAACAGCCAACACTGACCTCAGCCCAGTTTCTTCAAACTGGTAGTCAGGGGCAGACACATCCCATGGGACTCTCACAAGATTCTCCACCTGGTTGTGTCAACTCCAGGGTCCCAAAGAAGATGGCCCAAGATGATGATTCCTTCACTATTTCGTTAAAAAACAAGTCCACCTTCGCGTCCCTAAGAGCCCCGTGGAGCGAGGGGGCATGTGGAGGGAACAGCAGTGACAGAAGGTAACAATGTGTGTCTGGGTCTTGACAGGAGCCTGGCTGGGCCTCCCAGGACGGAGCCTGCGGACGCACTGGGCACCGCTCTGAGGAAGGGGACGGCTGGCACTGCCCAGGCTGGCAGGCTTCTGTTCTCAACATCTTAATGAGTGAGACATTTCTGGTGGAGGGAAGCAGGCCGGCTTTTTGTGAGCGATGGGCTCAGAAACGAGTTTCTGTGCTCGGAGGGTGGGGGAAAGACCGAATTCCAGACTCGTCCATAAAAGAGGAATGATAATGATGCCTCCAGCTGTGTGGACAGATGAAAGTAATTGTGAAGCGCTTCACACAGGGCCTGGCGCACAGTAGGTGCTGTGGAAGTTGGAGCTCTGAGTCGCTCTTCCTCTCGGCTTTGCACTGACCAGCTCGGTGCCTGGAATGCGCTCCCTCCTCATTCCTCCTCCTTCCTCCTCATCCAAGCCATGTCTTCCCAGAGGGTGAAGTTTGACCCCCATCTTCTTCATGGAGCCTTCCCTCATCCCCCAACTGCGAGTGCCCCTCCCCCAAACTACCGACATTTTTTCATACTACTATTTGTGTTACTTATTCCCTTTATGGTTTCCATTCATTTATTTATGCCCTCGTAGTTGTCTCCCCATCAGAAAATAGATCTTTGTGAGTAGGGATTGTCTCATGTGGGGGCTTGTGCCCCCACCCCCACCCCTGGTGCCTAGTATTGTACATGGCACATAGTAGGTGCTTAATACATTTGATTGATTGGCTGAAGTTATGAAAATGCTTAATGAATGCTCTTCAAATGCACCTCCTACTTTTGAATTAAACCAACCAACAAGGTAAGAGCGGGCCCTCGTGCCCTTGCCATCTTTACCTGTTGAACAGGATGCCTTTTTCTGACTCTGATTTTGTAAACAGGGTGAGTCGGGGCCTTGCCTTCTCATCTGGCCAAGACCGGATGCATTCATTTCCAGCGGCGTCCTAATTAGGACTCCGAGTTTAAAAGTTTGTCAGATGGAGGAAGGGCTGGATTTGAATCTCACATCTGCTCAGTGCTCAGTATGTGACCCTAGGCAAGTCACTCAACTCAATCTCCCTGAGACCCAATGTCTTCAATGGTTAAAATAATAATAAATTTTAAAAATGGGTAGAACAGTATCTGTGATGAAGCTGAATGGGCCCTCTGTCCAGCATACTCCCTACGTCACAGCGTGGTTGTGATACTCCAAGGTGGACGGGACACACAGGGAGTGCTCTACAAACCTATGCATACTGTTATCCTTCAGGCGAGCGCTGGAAACACTGGGAATGGCTTAGGTCCTCAGAGCCCGACGGGGGTCCCCAGCAAGGTGATGCGGGGACTCCTTCTGGGCATCTGAGGGCCGGCTTCGGCTGGTTTGGGATTATCCAGCCACCCTGTGTGGTCATTCCCAGGAGAGGCCCCAGCCTGCCTTGTGCGTCTGTCTATGTCCGAGTCGCAGTCAGGCCCCTCCTCGGTGATCTGGCCTTGTTGGGAAGCATTTGCTCGAGAGTCTAAACATGTTTGCGGTTTTGTTTTGAATCGTTTGGCTAACACATCAAAAGAGAGCTGAGGATTCCTTAGATGAGCTGCTGGCCTCTCAGGTGTGACGCCTCATTGATTACCACAATCCAGATTAGTTTGGCAGAGGTAGAAACGCTGTGAAAGTTATATCCACAGCAAAGCTTTCTCATGGGCAGGGGGGTGTCCCTGAGGAAGACGAGCTCATCCTTCATCCCCTTCCTGGGCAGTCTCTGCTCCCCCCACCCCGATCTGAGCCGATCGTCACGGCCCGTCGCTGTTATCCGGTCACAAAGGGATTTCTCTATGCAAGATCCCAAGAAATGATCACAAATACGTCTCCTTGTTTCAGTGTGCGTTAGTTCTTTCAGGACACAGAGGAAGACGGGACTAAAACATGCCCAAGACCGGGGAAGGCCACAATGGCGGCTTGTGCTGCTTTCCACTCTCACTTAAAGGAAGGGGAGCGGAAAGAAAGAAGACTTTATGAGAATTACACACTGAAAAGGAAGTCCGAGTTGCCTTAAAGGCAACAATGACAACATCACAAAGAAACAAAAATATCTCCCCTAAGATTAGGGCTCATCAGGAGCCAGAAAACGCCCTAGGCTCCTATATCTGCAGCTGGAAAGACCTCGGAGGCCATCTGCCTCCCCTTCCATTTTACAGATGGGGAAGCTGAGGCCCGGGGAGAAGTGACTTGCCCGTGTTTGCATAGCTAGGAATTTTATTGGTCTGATTCAAACCCAGGCCTCCTGACAAGTCCGGTGACATCTCTCAAGAGGTCAAGACTATGCAGGTAAAATCCCACCTTCGTACTTGGTTTCCAGCTGTGATTTCACTTCTGAGGACTCCCCTCCCCCGCCCCACTCCCTACTCTATCAATGAAGGTAGTGGGCATTCTTTGGGAGTTATGGTAACTCCCGTAATTAGCTCCCCCCCGCAGTAGCTCCCATAATCAATTAGCAGATGACCCGCTATCTCTGGGAAGGGCCTCCTCACATTTCTGAAGGTTAGTGGTCAGAAGGCACTGTTTATGTCTAGGCCCATTCCTATAGAGATGCCCCTGCCAGAGTGGACCCTTCCCTGGCAGGACCGTTCATGGGTATGGAGGGCCCTCCGTGCCAGATGATCTGGTCATGGCAATCAGCCTTCCCTAGATCTCCTTTTGAGCCTTAATGTAAAACCTTCCCTGTGTAGGACTAGGAAAATATTTTTCATGTGTTAAGTATTGATTTTCCTTAATCTTTTGATTAATAAATCAGAAGATGTCTACAAAGCACCTTTTGATCCAAAGGTCATGGACGGGAGGGCTTTGCTGCCTGGAGAATTTGGTGGAGTCTTTGGAGCACCTCACAATTGACCTCTCAGTTACACACACATCCCGGGGAGGCTAGTTTAGACAGGAGGTGAGGGGGGTGAGCACGGAGAAGTCAGGACTATAGTGGGGCTTTCTGCTGGGAAAGGAAGTGGAGTCTGGCATTTGAACTGCAGGGTCCGCCAACCTCTGACCAAGGGATGGAGTCCCTTTGTTGTCCCTGCGTCCTCCAGGCTGCTTGTTTCTGATTAGGCTAGAGAGCCAAAGAATGACTCATACTGTCATGGTTCAAAAGCTTAAAAAAGAAAAAAAAACAAATCATTGTTTCATTGACTAGGAAAACACGGATGTGAAAAAATGCCTCACACCAGCTTTCTCAAATGAGGCATCAAGTGTGTTCTGTTCTTAGCTGTGGCTCTGTAAGGAGACAGTTTAGAACTCGGCTCTCACCATCAGGGTGGTCTCATGGAAAGCTCTTGGTTTCCAACAGATGTCCTTCATGGAAAATAAAAGTCCCTCATATGATCCTATTCATGGCAAATGGAGTCTGTGGTGTTGGTCATGGACAGCAGGGCAGGTCAGATGGAGGGTTGGTGCTGGAGTCGGGAAGGCTGGCTCAGCTTCTGCCTCTGAGAGGAACAGGGCAGGTCACATAGCCTCTGAATCGCCCAGCAGAAGCTGCCACTTGAGCCGCCAATTGCATGGATGGAGGTGATTCCCACATGAGGGGCTCCCCGTACCCCTTGAATCACCCCCACATGGCTGGTCCCATCTGCCACTACCAGCCCTGAACAAGAAAGCTGTCTTCTTCTTCTTCTTCTTCTTCTTCTTCTTCTTGTTCTTCTTTCTTCTTCTTCTTCTTCTTCTTCTTCTTCTTCTTCTTCTTCTTCTTCTTCTTCTTCTTCTTCTTCTTCTTCTTTTCTTTTTTTTTTTTTTTTGGCTAGGCAATGGGGTTAAGTGACTTACCCAGGGTCACACAGCTAGTGTTATGTGTCTGAGGCTGGATTTGAATTCAGGTCCTCTTGATTCCAGGTATCTATCCACTGTGCCACCTAGCTGCCCCAAGAAAGCTGTCTTCTGCAAAGACTTCTCTCCTGCTTCTCCAAAGGCTATAAATCTAACATGTATGAGTGGCCAGCCCCTCACATCAATTGCCTTCTTCCTGGCTTTTCATGCCTTTCCTCTCCTTTTCTTTAAAATTTTCTGGAAGAAAATTCTTTAAGGAAGCTTTGCAAACTGATGTCGCTCACTCTGGCCTCTTCCTGTTCCCTCGAGTTACTTCACTCTTATTAATCATTCGCTAAACATTTATTAAGCACCTACTATATGCCAGGCACTGGGTTAAGTGCTGGGGATATGAAAAGAGATAAAAGACAGTGCCTGACCTCAAAGAGCTTATGATCTAATGGAGGAGAATGAATGCAAACAAATATATGGCAAGCAAGCTCTCTACAGGATAAAGAGGAAATGATTAAAGAAGGCAGGTGCTGGGATTAAGAGGGGTTGGGAAGGCTTCCTGATGGGATCTCAGGAAGGTCTAAAAGGAAGGCAGGGAAGCCAGGAGATGAGGAGGGAGGGCATTCCAGGGATGGGGGACAACCAGAGTGCTGGAGTCAAGAGATAGAAGGTCTTGTTCTAGGAGGAGCCAGGAGGCCAGGATCACTGGATCAGAGTGTGTGGAGGGCAATGAGGTGCAAGAAGACTGGGAAGGTAGAGGGGTCAGGTTGTGAAGGCCTTTGAAGGCCAAATAGAGCATCTTCTGTTTGCTCCTGGAGGCCACAGCCAGCCACTAGTTTATTGAGTAGAAAGGTTGATGTGGTCAGACCTGTGCTTTAGGAGAATCACTTTAGTGGCTGAATGGAGGATGGACTGGAGTGGGGAGAGACTTAAGGCAGGCAGGCCCCACAGCAGCTACTGCAGGAGGCCAGATGTGAGGTGATAAGGGTCTGCATCATGGTGGGGGCAGGATCAGAGGAGAGAAAGGGGCTTATAGGAGAGATGGTGAAAAGATCAAATGAATAGGCCTTGGCACCAAGTTGGACATGGGGGGTGAGAGAGACGGAGGAGTCCAGGATGACTCATAGGTTGGGAGCTCAAGGGACTGGGAGGATGGGGGTGCCCTCTATAGTAAGAGGGAAGGTAGGAATGGGGTAAGGGGTAGGGGGAAAGAGTGTTCCATTTTGGATGTGTTTGGACATTTTATGTATATATCATATTTGGCCACAATAGTTATCTAGATGCCACCATTAAGCCAACTGATTAGCATCTCAACCAAAGGAGGAAATGCGTTAGCCAAAATGGCAGAGGGCTGCCCCCCACTCACCACCCCCAGTCTGCCGCTGCCTGACATCTCACATTCTCTTTGTCTAAGACATCTCGCTTAGTCTCTCTCTTCTGCCTGAGGAAACTGCTGGGGATTTTAGAACCTTCTGCACTGTTGCAAAGAGTGGGAAGGATAAGGATTCTGCTAGGGAGGAAGAGGGAGCTAGAACCCTAGTTCTGTTTGGAGTGTGGCTACTCCTTCTTTATGGAAGCATGGTGGAGCGCCTGAGCCCACGTTGGCACGGCTGCGCCAGCAGCGCCATCATTCACACTTCTGCGTTGGGGTGGGAGGCAATTAGCGAAGGAGCATGTGGGTCATCAGCCAAGGCCAAGAGCTGAGAGCTGGCCCTGGCTAAGGGAAAGCTGACGCATTGGCATTTCTCACAGAGAACCACTGGCAAGTTTACAAAGTAGAGAGCCTGTTCATAGTCTTATGATAAAGGACCGCCATTTATTATCTGACGCCGCAGTCACAGCCGAGGCAGGGAAAGGACTACATTTCTTAGGATTGTTGTTGTTCAGTCGTGTCTGACTTTTTGTGACCCCATGGACCATAGCATGCCAAGGCTGAACATGAGGTTTTCTTGGCAAAGATACTGGAGTGGTTTGCCATTTCCTTTTCCAGTAGATCAAGGCAAATAGAGCTTAAGTGACTTGCCCAGGGTCACACAGCTAGTGAGTATCTGAGGCCGGATTTGAACTCATGTCTTTCTGACTCCAGGCCTGGTGCTGTATTCACTGAGCCACCCGCAGGCCCCAGATTTCCCAGGATACCTGTGCTATAAAAGCCAAATTCTATTTTCACAGAGTCCTTGCCCACTTCTTTCTCAATGTCATGAATCTTGGAGAAGTTAATTTCTCAAACTACTCCAGGAGAAAGGGTGATAAAATTATACCTTTTTGTACCAATTAATTGTTTCACTATTTCAATGCTGTTCCTTGGCCAGGTCTATTAGCATGGTGAATAACTGAATCCCTGGCAGGGATTCACTTCAAAGTTCCCAGTTTTCTAACAGGATGGAGCCAAAGGTATGCATGACGCCATTGTAGACTTCTCCATGTACTGTGCTAAGGAAGGGGGCACAAAAAAAGGCAAGCCCCCCGATCCCCCTCAAAAAACAGCTCTCCAGGAACTCAAAGTAAACCAGAGGAGAGAGCATATAAACAACTAGGATCAAACACGACGCATTCAGGCTTAATCGGGGGAGTCTTGAAGGCAAAGCACCAAGATTCAGAGTTTTGTAGCAGTCTGTGAAAATACTGGCCCATGCTTCATCCTTGCTACAAAAACCCCCAGATTCAAAGGAATTATCATGCACTAACAAGCCGTCTAGTTGTGTCAAGACAAAAATTAAGTTTATCCAGACAAACATGGGAGTCAAGAAATGCAAAGAAACCCATACCAAGTGGAATCCTTCATGGCTGATCATTAGCCTCAGCCAGATTCCTTCTGCTCTTTCTTTGTGCCACGTTTTTATATGTGTGACACACGTTTTAGATGCGCCACTGCTCGGGCACGCTCTTCTGTTCCTGAGGGCAGGGGCTGCGTCCTCCCTTTCCTGGGAAGTTTTTTGTATCTCCATTGTACTTTCAGTGGGCATTTGGTATGCTGTGGCTGCCAGAAAAATAAGAATGTGTAGCCGCATGGGAAAAACACTATTTCCCCCCAAATACCTCCCTTTGTTCTCTCCCTACAAACAGAACAGACTTTATCCCGCACCTTGTGCATTATCAACCTAGAATGAATGGTTAATTCCTACTCAGCTTTAATAAGTAGCCAGGAAATCTGAGTAAAATATCACTGACCTTAAAAAGATCCAGGTGGACAGTAAGTGAGCGAATTCTACATTAGCACATTCTTGCTTTCATTCTTAGTCTGAACATCCCACTGAGTGAACAGAAACCTCTCCAGAGACATCTCCATGCTCCTGGTGAAACTCTGTTAAAATATGGAGCTTCTCCTAAAGCGCTTCCTTCTGTTTTGAGGTTAATCTTCCAGCTGACCTTAGAATGGATTAATCTCCTGATCTGTGTCCTGTTCACGGAGTCCCAGGATAAGTTATGTGGTCACTTCACTGTGCAGAGAACTGTGAATTCTGATTCCATCTTCCCCCTTCCCCAGGCCCTGGTCGGCTCTCTTTCTGCCTCAATGGCAAACAGCTAGGAAGCATCCCTGTTTAAACTACGGGGCACGGGAACTGCAGAGGTAAACAGATAATTTCTTTTCTTATGTGTGTGGGGCAACAACATAATTTTCACCCAGCCCCACTGAGTGAGGGTCAATGATGTCCTGCAAAGCCTGGTGTATCAAGCGTTATGTCCCAGCTTGTCTGGGAGCCTGCCATGCCCAGGGCAATTTATCTCAGGTTTTTGAGCTGGCTCTTATCAATACCACTATGAAAATGAGATTATTAAGTGTTAGGGAAATTCAGAAGCAGCTTCCTATTCAGTTCAGTACAGTACAGATTTGTGCCCTTACCCATACCCACACTCATCTACATAGACCCAACCCCAAGATGAATGTAGAGTGATTTTCTGTTCTGGAATCTGGGCAAACATTGTCTGGGGACCCTGGCAGGAGCAGCTCCTTTATAGGGTCTCCCAGACACTGACCTCTTTCCCTTCTGATTAAATCCCACAAGCCACTGTCACCTTAATATTCTTAATGGGCAAGAGGTTTCACACTGCTTCACTAATTATTCTATTACATCTTCCTCTCTCCCTCACTTCCTTCCTTTATTCCTTCCTTCCTTCCTTCCTTCCTTCCTTCCTTCCTTCCTTCCTTCCTTCCT
>NW_020954577.1:17969571-17970123 GCF_900497805.2 Vombatus ursinus | reverse complement strand
CCTTCCTTCCTTCCTTCCTTCCTTCCTTCCTTCCTTCCTTCCTTCCTCTCTCTCTTTTCTTCTCTCCTTCCATTTTTGCAATCTCTCTCTCTCTCGTCCATTTTTACTATTTGGACAAAGCACAATGGTATTGTGGAAAGGGACCAGGATTTGAAGAAGAGGATCTGAGTTCGAATTGGAGTTCTGCCACTTATTATCTGTGTGACTTTTGGCAAGTCACTTAAACCTTCAGAGACTCATTTTCCTTATGTGTAAAAATGAAAGTGTAGAATTAGGTGCTTCTGAGATCTCATAGAGCTCTAAACCTAGGATACCATGTGGTGGTTACTTTTTCTTTTTCTGGATGGCTTTTCTCTTTTTTCCAAAGATGACTTTCTGAGGTAAGGAAGGATGTCAGGAGCTTCTCTGAAGCTTAGACTTTTAAAGAGATTTCCTATTTCCTATCTCCTTCTAAGTATTCTAGATCTTCCCCTTCCCTTCCCTTCCCTTCCCTTCCCTTCCCTTCCCTTCCCTTCCCTTCCCTTCCCTTCCCTTCCCTTCCCTTCCCTTCCT